>NC_091151.1:4450894-4724098 GCF_040958095.1 Procambarus clarkii
CTGGTGTGGGGAACCTTGTGGTCATGTATGGTGGTGTGGTAAAGCTTGTGGTCATGTATACTGGTGTGGTGAACCTTGTGGTTTTGTATGCTGGTGTGGTGAACCTTGTGGTCATGTATGGTGTGGTGAGCCTTGTGGTCATGTATGGTGGTGTGTGAACCTTGTGGTCATGTATGGTGTGGTGAACCTTGTGGTCATGTATGCTGGTGTGGTGAACCTTGTGGTCATGTATGGTGGTGTGGTAAAGCTTGTGGTCATGTATGCTTGTGTGGTGAACCTTGTGGTCATGTATGCTGGTGTGGTGAACCTTGTGGTCATGTATGCTGGTGTGGTGAACCTTGTGCTCATGTATGCTGGTGTGGTGAACCTTGTGCTCATGTATGGTGGTGTGGTGAACCTTGTTGTCATATATGGTTATGTGGTGAACCTTGTGGTCATGTATGCTGGTGTTGTGAACCTTGTGGTCATGTATGCTGGTGTGGTGAACCTTGTGCTCATGTATGCTGGTGTGGTGATCCTTGTGGTCATATATGGTGCTGTGGTGAACCTTGTGGTCATGTATGGTGTGGTGAAATTGTGGCCATGTATGGTGGTGTGGTGAACCTTGTGGTCATGTATGGTGGTGTGGTGAACCTTGTGGTCATGTATGGTGTGGTGAACCTTGTGGTCATGTATGGTGGTGTGGTGAAATTGTGGTCATGTATGCTGGTGTGGTGAACCTTGTGGTCATGTATGGTGGCGTTATGAACCTTGTGGTCATGTATGGTGGTGTGGTGAACCTTGTGGTCATGTATGGTGGCGTTATGAACCTTGTGGTCATGTATGGTGGTGTGGTGAACCTTGTGGTCATGTATGGTGGCGTTATGAACCTTGTGGTCATGTATGGTGGTGTGGTGAACCTTGTGGTCATGTATGGTGGCGTTATGAACCTTGTGGTCATGTATGGTGGTGTGGTGAACCTTGTGGTCATGTATGGTGGCGTTATGAACCTTGTGGTCATGTACGGTGGTGTGGTGAACCTTGTGGTCATGTATGGTGGCGTTATGAACCTTGTGGTCATGTATGGTGGTGTGGTGGGCCTTGTGGTCATGTATGCTGGTGTGGGGAACCTTGTGGTCATGTATGGTGGTGTGGTAAAGCTTGTGGTCATGTATACTGGTGTGGTGAACCTTGTGGTCTTGTATGCTGGTGTGGTGAACCTTGTGGTCATGTATGGTGTGGTGAGCCTTGTGGTCATGTATGGTGGTGTGTGAACCTTGTGGTCATGTATGGTGTGGTGAACCTTGTGGTCATGTATGCTGGTGTGGTGAACCTTGTGGTCATGTATGGTGGTGTGGTAAAGCTTGTGGTCATGTATGCTTGTGTGGTGAACCTTGTGGTCATGTATGCTGGTGTGGTGAACCTTGTGGTCATGTATGCTGGTGTGGTGAACCTTGTGCTCATGTATGCTGGTGTGGTGAACCTTGTGCTCATGTATGGTGGTGTGGTGAACCTTGTTGTCATATATGGTTATGTGGTGAACCTTGTGGTCATGTATGCTGGTGTTGTGAACCTTGTGGTCATGTATGCTGGTGTGGTGAACCTTGTGCTCATGTATGCTGGTGTGGTGATCCTTGTGGTCATATATGGTGCTGTGGTGAACCTTGTGGTCATGTATGGTGTGGTGAAATTGTGGCCATGTATGGTGGTGTGGTGAACCTTGTGGTCATGTATGGTGGTGTGGTGAACCTTGTGGTCATGTATGGTGTGGTGAACCTTGTGGTCATGTATGGTGGTGTGGTGAAATTGTGGTCATGTATGCTGGTGTGGTGAACCTTGTGGTCATGTATGGTGGCGTTATGAACCTTGTGGTCATGTATGGTGGTGTGGTGAACCTTGTGGTCATGTATGGTGGCGTTATGAACCTTGTGGTCATGTATGGTGGTGTGGTGAACCTTGTGGTCATGTATGGTGGCGTTATGAACCTTGTGGTCATGTATGGTGGTGTGGTGAACCTTGTGGTCATGTATGGTGGCGTTATGAACCTTGTGGTCATGTATGGTGGTGTGGTGAACCTTGTGGTCATGTATGGTGGCGTTATGAACCTTGTGGTCATGTATGGTGGTGTGGTGAGCCTTGTGGTTATGTATGCTGGTGTGGTGAGCCTTGTGGTCATGTATGGTGGCGTTATGAACCTTGTGGTCATGTATGGTGGTGTGGTGAACCTTGACGTCATGTATGGTTGTGTGGTGAACCTTGTGGTCATGTTTGGTGGTGTTGTGAACCTTGTGGTCATGTATGGTGTGGTGAACCTTGTGGTCATGTATGCTGGTGTGGTGAACCTTGTGGTCATGTATGGTGGTGTGGTGAACCTTGTGGTCATGTATGGTGGCGATATGAACCTTGTGGTCATGTATGGTGGTGTGGTGAACCTTGTGGTCATGTATGGTGGCGTTATGAACCTTGTGGTCATGTATGGTGGTGTGGTGAACCTTGTGGTCATGTATGGTGGCGTTATGAACCTTGTGGTCATGTACGGTGGTGTGGTGAACCTTGTGGTCATGTATGGTGGCGTTATGAACCTTGTGGTCATGTATGGTGGTGTGGTGGGCCTTGTGGTCATGTATGCTGGTGTGGGGAACCTTGTGGTCATGTATGGTGGTGTGGTAAAGCTTGTGGTCATGTATACTGGTGTGGTGAACCTTGTGGTCTTGTATGCTGGTGTGGTGAACCTTGTGGTCATGTATGGTGTGGTGAGCCTTGTGGTCATGTATGGTGGTGTGTGAACCTTGTGGTCATGTATGGTGTGGTGAACCTTGTGGTCATGTATGCTGGTGTGGTGAACCTTGTGGTCATGTATGGTGGTGTGGTAAAGCTTGTGGTCATGTATGCTTGTGTGGTGAACCTTGTGGTCATGTATGCTGGTGTGGTGAACCTTGTGGTCATGTATGCTGGTGTGGTGAACCTTGTGCTCATGTATGCTGGTGTGGTGAACCTTGTGCTCATGTATGGTGGTGTGGTGAACCTTGTTGTCATATATGGTTATGTGGTGAACCTTGTGGTCATGTATGCTGGTGTTGTGAACCTTGTGGTCATGTATGCTGGTGTGGTGAACCTTGTGCTCATGTATGCTGGTGTGGTGATCCTTGTGGTCATATATGGTGCTGTGGTGAACCTTGTGGTCATGTATGGTGTGGTGAAATTGTGGCCATGTATGGTGGTGTGGTGAACCTTGTGGTCATGTATGGTGGTGTGGTGAACCTTGTGGTCATGTATGGTGTGGTGAACCTTGTGGTCATGTATGGTGGTGTGGTGAAATTGTGGTCATGTATGGTGGTGTGGTGAAATTGTGGTCATGTATGGTGATGTGGTGAACCTTGTGGTCATGTATACTGGTGTGGTGAACCTTGTGGTCATGTATGCTGGTGTAGTGAACCTTGTGGTCATGTATGGTGTGGTGAACCTTGTGGTCATGTATGGTGGTGTGGTGAGCCTTTTGGTCATGTATGGTGGTGTGGTGAACCTTGAGGTCATGTATGGTGTGGTGAACCTTGTGGTCATGTTTGGTGGTGTGGTGAACCTGTTGGTTATGTATGCTGGTTTAGTGAACCTTGTGGTCATGTATGGTGGAGTGGTAAACCTTGTGGTCATGTATGGTGGTGTGGTGACCCTTGTGGTTATGTATGGTGGTGTTGTGAATGTTGTGGTCATGTATGCTGGCGTGGTGAACCTTGTGGTCATGTATGCTGGTGTGGTGAACCTTGTAGTCATGTATGCTGGAGTGGTGAACCTTGTAGTCATGTATGCTGGAGTGGTGAACCTTGTAGTCATGTATGCTGGAGTGGTGAACCTTGTGGTCATGTATGCTGGCGTGGTGAACCTTGTGGTCATATATGCTGGAGTGGTGAACCTTGTAGTCATGTATGCTGGCGTGGTGAACCTTGTGGTCATGTATGGTGTGGTGAACCTTGTGGTCATGTATGGTGTGGTGAACCTTGTGGTCATGTATGGTGTGGTGAACCTTGTGGTCATGTATGCTGGTGTGGTGAACCTTGTGGTCATGTATGCTGGTGTGGTGAACCTTGTGGTCATGTATGGTGTGGTGAACCTTGTGGTCATGTATGGTGTGGTGAACCTTGTGGTCATGTATGCTGGAGTGGTGAACCTTGTGGTCATGTATGCTGGCGTGGTGAACCTTGTGGTCATGTATGCTGGTGTGGTGAACCTTGTGGTCATGTATGCTGGAGTGGTGAACCTTGTGGTCATGTATGCTCTTGTGGTGAACATTGTGGTCATGTATGCTGGTGTGGTGAACCTTGTGGTCATGTATGCTGGTGTTGTGAACCTTGTTGTCATGTATGCTGGTGTGGTGAACTTTGAGGTCATGTATGGCGGTGTTGTGAATCTTGTGGTCATGTATGGTGGCGTTATGAACCTTGTGGTCATGTATGGTGGTGTGGTGAACCTTGTGGTCATGTATGGTGGGGTTATGAACCTTGTGGTCATGTATGGTGGTGTGGTGAGCCTTGTGGTCATGTATGCTGGTGTGGGGAAACTGGTGGTCATGTATGGTGGTGTGGTTAAGCTTGTGGTCATGTATACTGGTGTGGTGAACCTTGTGGTCATGTATGCTGGTGTGGTGAACCTTGTGGTCATGTATGGTGTGGTGAGCCTTGTGGTCATGTATGGTGGTGTGTGAACCTTGTGGTCATGTATGGTGTGGTGAACCTTGTGGTCATGTATGCTGGTGTGGTGAACCTTGTTGTCATGTATGGTGTGTGGTGAACCTTGAAGTCATGTATGGTGGTGTGGTAAACCTTGTGGTCATGTATGCTGGTGTGGTGAACCTTGTGGTCATGTATGGTGTAGTGAACCTTGTGGTCATGTATCATGGCGTGGTGAACCTTGTGGTCATGTATGGTGTGGTGAACCTTGTGGTCATGTTTGGTGGTGTGGTGAACCTTGTGGTCATGTATGGTGGCGTTATGAACCTTGTGGTCATGTATGGTGGTGTGGTGAACCTTGTGGTCATGTATGCTGGCGTAATGAACCTTGTGGTAATGTATGCTGGTGTGGTGAACCTTGTGGTCATGTATGGTGGCGTTTTGAACCTTGTGGTCATGTATGGTGGTGTGGTGAACCTTGTGGTCATGTATGGTGGTGTGGTGAACCTTGTGGTCATGCATGGTGGTGTGGTGAACCTTGTGGTCATGTATGGTGGTGTGGTGAACCTTGTGGGCATGTATGGTGGTGTGGTGAACCTTGTGGTCATGTATGGTGGTGTGGTGAACCTTGTGGTCATGTATGGTGGCGTTTTGAACCTTGTGGTCATGTATGGTGGTGTGGTGAACCTTGTGGTCATGTATGGTGGTGTGGTGAGCCTTGTGGTCATGTATGGTGGCGTTATGAACCTTGTGGTCATGTATGGTGGTGTGGTGAACCTTGACGTCATGTATGGTTGTGTGGTGAACCTTGTGGTCATGTTTGGTGGTGTTGTGAACCTTGTGGTCATGTATGGTGTGGTGAACCTTGTGGTCATGTATGCTGGTGTGGTGAACCTTGTGGTCATGTATGCTGGTGTGGTGAAATTGTGGTCATGTATGGTGATGTGGTGAACCTTGTGGTCATGTATACTGGTGTGGTGAACCTTGTGGTCATGTATGCTGGTGTAGTGAACCTTGTGGTCATGTATGGTGTGGTGAACCTTGTGGTCATGTATGGTGGTGTGGTGAGCCTTGTGGTCATGTATGGTGGTGTGGTGAACCTTGAGGTCATGTATGGTGTGGTGACCCTTGTGGTCATGTATGGTGGTGTTGTGAATGTTGTGGTCATGTATGCTGGCGTGGTGAACCTTGTGGTCATGTATGCTGGTGTGGTGAACCTTGTAGTCATGTATGCTGGAGTGGTGAACCTTGTAGTCATGTATGCTGGAGTGGTGAACCTTGTGGTCATGTATGCTGGCGTGGTGAACCTTGTGGTCATATATGCTGGAGTGGTGAACCTTGTAGTCATGTATGCTGGCGTGGTGAACCTTGTGGTCATGTATGGTGTGGTGAACCTTGTGGTCATGTATGGTGTGGTGAACCTTGTGGTCATGTATGGTGTGGTGAACCTTGTGGTCATGTATGCTGGTGTGGTGAACCTTGTGGTCATGTATGCTGGTGTGGTGAACCTTGTGGTCATGTATGGTGTGGTGAACCTTGTGGTCATGTATGGTGTGGTGAACCTTGTGGTCATGTATGCTTGAGTGGTGAACCTTGTGGTCATGTATGCTGGCGTGGTGAACCTTGTGGTCATGTATGCTGGTGTGGTGAACCTTGTGGTCATGTATGCTGGAGTGGTGAACCTTGTGGTCATGTATGCTCTTGTGGTGAACATTGTGGTCATGTATGCTGGTGTGGTGAACCTTGTGGTCATGTATGCTGGTGTTGTGAACCTTGTTGTCATGTATGCTGGTGTGGTGAACTTTGAGGTCATGTATGGTGGTGTTGTGAATCTTGTGGTCATGTATGGTGGCGTTATGAACCATGTGGTCATGTATGGTGGTGTGGTGAACCTTGTGGTCATGTATGATGGGGTTATGAACCTTGTGGTCATGTATGGTGGTGTGGTGAGCCTTGTGGTCATGTATGCTGGTGTGGGGAAACTTGTGGTCATGTATGGTGGTGTGGTTAAGCTTGTGGTCATGTATACTGGTGTGGTGAACCTTGTGGTCATGTATGCTGGTGTGGTGAACCTTGTGGTCATGTATGGTGTGGTGAGCCTTGTGGTCATGTATGGTGGTGTGTGAACCTTGTGGTCATGTATGGTGTGGTGAACCTTGTGGTCATGTATGCTGGTGTGGTGAACCTTGTTGTCATGTATGGTGTGTGGTGAACCTTGAAGTCATGTATGGTGGTGTGGTAAACCTTGTGGTCATGTATGCTGGTGTGGTGAACCTTGTGGTCATGTATGGTGTAGTGAACCTTGTGGTCATGTATCATGGCGTGGTGAACCTTGTGGTCATGTATGGTGTGGTGAGCCTTGTGGTCATGTTTGGTGGTGTGGTGAACCTTGTGGTCATGTATGGTGGCGTTATGAACCTTGTGGTCATGTATGGTGGTGTGGTGAACCTTGTGGTCATGTATGCTGGCGTTATGAACCTTGTGGTAATGTATGCTGGTGTGGTGAACCTTGTGGTCATGTATGGTGGCGTTTTGAACCTTGTGGTCATGTATGGTGGTGTGGTGAACCTTGTGGTCATGTATGGTGGTGTGGTGAACCTTTTGGTCATGCATGGTGGTGTGGTGAACCTTGTGGTCATGTATGGTGGTGTGTTGAACCTTGTGGGCATGTATGGTGGTGTGGTGAACCTTGTGGTCATGTATGGTGGTGTGGTGAACCTTGTGGTCATGTATGGTGGCGTTTTGAACCTTGTGGTCATGTATGGTGGTGTGGTGAACCTTGTGGTCATGTATGGTGGTGTGGTGAGCCTTGTGGTCATGTATGGTGGCGTTATGAACCTTGTGGTCATGTATGGTGGTGTGGTGAACCTTGACGTCATGTATGGTTGTGTGGTGAACCTTGTGGTCATGTTTGGTGGTGTTGTGAACCTTGTGGTCATGTATGGTGTGGTGAACCTTGTGGTCATGTATGCTGGTGTGGTGAACCTTGTGGTCATGTATGCTGGTGTGGTGAACCTTGTGGTCATGTATGGTGGCGTTATGAACCTTGTGGTCATGTATGGTGGTGTGGTGAACCTTGTGGTCATGTATGGTGGCGTTATGAACCTTGTGGTCATGTATGGTGGTGTGGTGAACCTTGTGGTCATGTATGGTGGCGTTATGAACCTTGTGGTCATGTATGGTGGTGTGGTGAACCTTGTGGTCATGTATGGTGGCGTTATGAACCTTGTGGTCATGTATGGTGGTGTGGTGAACCTTGTGGTCATGTATGGTGGCGTTATGAACCTTGTGGTCATGTATGGTGGTGTGGTGAGCCTTGTGGTCATGTATGCTGGTGTGGGGAACCTTGTGGTCATGTATGGTGGTGTGGTAAAGCTTGTGGTCATGTATACTGGTGTGGTGAACCTTGTGGTCATGTATGCTGGTGTGGTGAACCTTGTGGTCATGTATGGTGTGGTGAGCCTTGTGGTCATGTATGGTGGTGTGTGAACCTTGTGGTCATGTATGGTGTGGTGAACCTTGTGGTCATGTATGGTGGTGTGGTAAAGCTTGTGGTCATGAATGCTTGTGTGGTGAACCTTGTGGTCATGTATGCTGGTGTGGTGAACCTTGTGGTCATGTATGCTGGTGTGGTGAACCTTGTGCTCATGTATGCTGGTGTGGTGAACCTTGTGGTCATGTATGGTGTGGTGAACCTTGTGGTCATATATGGTTATGTGGTGAACCTTGTGGTCATGTATGCTGGTGTTGAGAACCTTGTGGTCATGTATGCTGGTGTGGTGAACCTTGTGCTCATGTATGCTGGTGTGGTGATCCTTGTGGTCATGTATGGTGGTGTGGTGAACCTTGTGGTCATATATGGTGCTGTGGTGAACCTTGTGGTCATGTATGGTGTGGTGAAATTGTGGCCATGTATGGTGGTGTGGTGAACCTTGTGGTCATGTATGGTGGTGTGGTGAACCTTGTGGTCATGTATGGTGTGGTGAACCTTGTGGTCATGTATGGTGGTGTGGTGAAATTGTGGTGATGTATGGTGATGTGGTGAACCTTGTGGTCATGTATGCTGGTGTGGTGAACCTTGTGGTCATGTATGCTGGTGTAGTGAACCTTGTGGTCATGTATGGTGTGGTGAACCTTGTGGTCATGTATGGTGGTGTGGTGAGCCTTGTGGTCATGTATGGTGGTGTGGTGAACCTTGAGGTCATGTATGGTGTGGTGAACCTTGTGGTCATGTTTGGTGGTGTGGTGAACCTTGTGGTTATGTATGCTGGTGTAGTGAACCTTGTGGTCATGTATGGTGGAGTGGTAAACCTTGTGGTAATGTATGGTGGTGTGGTTACCCTTGTGGTCATGTATGGTGGTGTGGTGAATGTTGTGGTCATGTATGCTGGCGTGGTGAACCTTGTGGTCATGTATGCTGGTGTGGTGAACCTTGTAGTCATGTATGCTGGAGTGGTGAACCTTGTAGTCATGTATGCTGGAGTGGTGAACCTTGTGGTCATGTATGCTGGCGTGGTGAACCTTGTGGTCATATATGCTGGAGTGGTGAACCTTGTAGTCATGTATGCTGGCGTGGTGAACCTTGTGTTCATGTATGGTGTGGTGAACCTTGTGGTCATGTATGGTGTGGTGAACCTTGTGGTCATGTATGCTGGTGTGGTGAACCTTGTGGTCATGTATGATGTGGTGAACCTTGTGGTCATGTATGGTGTGGTGAACCTTGTGGTCATGTATGCTGGAGTGGTGAACCTTGTGGTCATGTATGCTGGCGTGGTGAACCTTGTGGTCATGTATGCTGGTGTGGTGAACCTTGTGGTCATGTATGCTGGAGTGGTGAACCTTGTGGTCATGTATGCTCTTGTGGTGAACATTGTGGTCATGTATGCTGGTGTGGTGAACCTTGTGGTCATGTATGCTGGTGTGGTGAACCTTGTTGTCATGTATGCTGGTGTGGTGAACTTTGAGGTCATGTATGGTGGTGTTGTGAATCTTGTGGTCATGTACGCTGGTTTGGTGAACCTTGGGGTCATGTATGCTGGTGTGGCGAACCTTGAGGTCATGTATGCTGGTGTGGTGAACCTTGTGGTCATGTATGGTGGCGTGGTGAACCTTGTGGTCATGTACGCTGGTGTGGTGAACCTTGTGGTCATGTATGCTGGCGTGGTGAACTTTGTGGTCATGTATGCTGGCGTGGGGAACCTTGTAGTCATGTATGCTGGTGTGGTGAATCGTGTGGTCATGTATGGTGGTGTTGTGAATCTTGTGGGCATGTATACTTGCGTGGTGAACCTTGTTGTCATTAAAGATGGTGTGGTGAACCTTGTGGTCATGTATGCTCGCGTGGTGAACCTTGTGGTCATGTTTGGTGGTGTGGTGAACCTTGTGGTCATGTATGGTGTAGTGAAATTGTGGTCATGTATGGTGGTGTGGTGAACCTTGTGGTCATGTATGGTGGTGTGGTGAACCTTGTGGTCATGTATGCTGGTGTGTTGAACCTTGTGGTCATGTATGCTGGCGTGGTGAACCTTGTGGTCATGTATGGTGTGGTGAACCTTGTGGTCATGTATGGAGGTGTGGTGAACCTTGTGGTCATGTATGCTGGTGTGGCGAAATTGTGGTCATGTATGGTGGTGTGGTGAACCTTGTGGTCATGTATGCTGGTGTGGTGAATCTTGTGGTCATGTATGGTGGTGTGGTGAACCTTGTGGTCATGTATGCTGGTGTAGTGAACCTTGTGGTCATGTATGCTGGTGTGGTGAGCCTTCTTGTCATGTATGGTGGTGTGGTGAACCTTGTGGTCATTTATGGTGGAGTGGTAAACCTTGTGGTCATGTATGCTGGTGTTGTGAACCTTGTGGTCATGTATGGTCGAGTGGTAAACCTTGTGGTCATGTATGGTGGTGTGGTGACCCTTATGGTCATGTATGGTGGTGTGGTGAACCTTGAGGTCATGTATGGTGTGGTGAACCTTGTGGTCATGTATGCTTGTGTGGTGAAATTGTGGTCATGTATGGTGATGTGGTGAACCTTGTGGTCATGTATGCTGGTGTGGTGAACCTTGTGGTCATGTATGCTGGTGTAGTGAACCTTGTGGTCATGTATGCTGGTGTGGTGAGCCTTCTTGTCATGTATGGTGGTGTGGTGAACCTTGTGGTCATGTATGCTGTTGTGGTGAGCCTTGTAGTCATTAAAGATGGTGTGGTGTATCTTGTGGTCGTGTATGCTGTTGTGGTGAGCCTTGTAGTCATTAAAGATGGTGTGGTGTATCTTGTGGTCGTGTATGCTGGTGTGGTGAATCTTGTGGTCATGTATACTGGTGTGGTGAAGATTGTGGTCATTTATGCTGGTGTGGTAAACCTTGTGGTCATGTATACTGGCGTGGTGAACCTTGTAGTCATGTATGCTGGTGTGGTGAACCTTGTAGTCATTAAAGATGGTGTGGTGAACCTTGTGGTCATGTATGCTGGTGTGGTGAAGATTGTGGTCATTTATGCTGGTGTTGTGAACCTTGTGGTCATGTATGCTGGCGTGGTGAACCTTGTGGTCATGTATACTTGCGTGGTGAACCTTGTTGTCATTAAAGATGGTGTGGTGAACCTTGTGGTCATGTATGCTCGCGTGGTGAACCTTGTGGTCATGTTTGGTGGTGTGGTGAACCTTGTGGTCATGTATGGTGTAGTGAAATTGTGGTCATGTATGGTGGTGTGGTGAACCTTGTGGTCATGTATGGTGGTGTGGTGAACCTTGTGGTCATGTATGCTGGTGTGGTGAACCTTGTGGTCATGTATGCTGGCGTGGTGAACCTTGTGGTCATGTATGGTGTGGTGAACCTTGTGGTCATGTATGGAGGTGTGGTGAACCTTGTGGTCATGTATGCTGGTGTGGCGAAATTGTGGTCATGTATGGTGGTGTGGTGAACCTTGTGGTCATGTATGCTGGTGTGGTGAATCTTGTGGTCATGTATGGTGGAGTGGTGAACCTTGTGGTCATGTATGCTGGTGTAGTGAACCTTGTGGTCATGTATGCTGGTGTGGTGAGCCTTCTTGTCATGTATGGTGGTGTGGTGAACCTTGTGGTCATTTATGGTGGAGTGGTAAACCTTGTGGTCATGTATGCTGGTGTTGTGAACCTTGTGGTCATGTATGGTCGAGTGGTAAACCTTGTGGTCATGTATGGTGGTGTGGTGACCCTTATGGTCATGTATGGTGGTGTGGTGAACCTTGAGGTCATGTATGGTGTGGTGAACCTTGTGGTCATGTATGCTTGTGTGGTGAAATTGTGGTCATGTATGGTGATGTGGTGAACCTTGTGGTCATGTATGCTGGTGTGGTGAACCTTGTGGTCATGTATGCTGGTGTAGTGAACCTTGTGGTCATGTATGCTGGTGTGGTGAGCCTTCTTGTCATGTATGGTGGTGTGGTGAACCTTGTGGTCATGTATGGTGGAGTGGTAAACCTTGTGGTCATGTATGCTGGTGTGGTGACCCTTGTGGTCATGTATGGTCGAGTGGTAAACCTTGTGGTCATGTATGCTGGTGTGGTGACCCTTGTGGTCATGTATAGTGGTGTGGTGAACCTTGTGGTCATGTATGCTGGTGTGGTGAATTGTGGTCATGTATGGTAGTGTGGTGAACCTTGTGGTCATGTATGCTGGTGTGGTGAATCTTGTGGTCATGTATGCTGGTGTGGTGAAGATTGTGGTCATTTATGCTGGTGTGGTAAACCTTGTGGTCATGTATACTGGCGTTGTGAACCTTGTAGTCATGTATGCTGGTGTGGTGAACTTTGAGGTCATGTATGGTGGTGTTGTGAATCTTGTGGTCATGTATGGTGGAGTGGTAAACCTTGTAGTCATGTATGGTGGTGTGGTGACCCTTGTGGTCATGTATGGTGGTGTGGTGATTGTTGTGGTCATGTATGCTGGCGTGGTGAACCTTGTTGTCATGTATGCTGGTGTGGTGAACCTTGTAGTCATGTATGCTGGAGTGGTGAACCTTGTAGTCATGTATGCTGGAGTGGTGAACATTGTGGTCATGTATGCTGGCGTGGTGAACCTTGTGGTCATATATGCTGGAGTGGTGAACCTTGTAGTCATGTATGCTGGTGTGGTGAACCTTGTGGTCATGTATGGTGTGGTGAACCTTGTGGTCATGTATGGTGTGGTGAACCTTGTGGTCATGTATGGTGTGGTGAACCTTGTGGTCATGAATGCTGGTGTGGTGAACCTTGTGGTCATGTATGCTGGTGTGGTGAACCTTGTGGTCATGTATGGTGTGGTGAACCTTGTGGTCATGTATGGTGTGGTGAACCTTGTGGTCATGTATGCTGGAGTGGTGAACCTTGTGGTCATGTATGCTGGCGTGGTGAACCTTGTGGTCATGTATGCTGGTGTGGTGAACCTTGTGGTCATGTATGCTGGAGTGGTGAACCTTGTGGTCATGTATGCTCTTGTGGTGAACATTGTGGTCATGTATGCTGGTGTGGTGAACCTTGTGGTCATGTATGCTGGTGTTGTGAACCTTGTTGTCATGTATGCTGGTGTGGTGAACTTTGAGGTCATGTATGGTGGTGTTGTGAATCTCGTGGTCATGTATGGTGGCGTTATGAACCTTGTGGTCATGTATGGTGGTGTGGTGAACCTTGTGGTCATGTATGGTGAGGTTTTGAACCTTGTGGTCATGTATGGTGGTGTGGTGAGCCTTGTGATCATGTATGCTGGTGTGGGGAAACTTGTGGTCATGTATGGTGGTGTGGTTAAGCTTGTGGTCATGTATACTGGTGTGGTGAACCTTGTGGTCATGTATGCTGGTGTGGTGAACCTTGTGGTCATGTATGGTGTGGTGAGCCTTGTGGTCATGTATGGTGGTGTGTGAACTTTGTGGTCATGTATGGTGTGGTGAACCTTGTGGTCATGTATGCTGGTGTGGTGAACCTTGTTGTCATGTATGGTGTGTGCTGAACCTTGAAGTCATGTATGGTGGTGTGGTAAACCTTGTGGTCATGTATGCTGGTGTGGTGAACCTTGTGGTCATGTATGGTGTAGTGAACCTTGTGGTCATGTATCATGGCGTGGTGAACCTTGTGGTCATGTATGGTGTGGTGAACCTTGTGGTCATGTATGGTGGTGTGGTGAACCTTGTGGTCATGTATGGTGGCGTTATGAACGTTGTTGTCATGTATGGTGGTGTGGTGAACCTTGTGGTCATGTATGCTGGCGTTATGAACCTTGTGGTAATGTATGCTGGTGTGGTGAACCTTGTGGTCATGTATGGTGGTGTGGTGAACCTTGTGGTCATGTATGGTGGTGTGGTGAACCTTGTGGTCATGTATGGTGGCGTTATGAACCTTGTGGTCATGTATGGTGGTGTGGTGAACCTTGTGGTCATGTATGGTGGCGTTATGAACCTTGTGGTCATGTATGGTGGTGTGGTGAACCTTGTGGTCATGTATGGTGGCGTTATGAACTTTGTGGTCATGTATGGTGGTGTGGTGAGCCTTGTGGTCATGTATGCTGGTGTGGGGAACCTTGTGGTCATGTATGGTGGTGTGGTAAAGCTTGTGGTCATGTATACTGGTGTTGTGAACCTTGTGGTCATGTATGCTGGTGTGGTGAACCTTGTGGTCATGTATGGTGGTGTGGTAAAGCTTGTGGTCATGTATGCTTGTGTGGTGAACCTTGTGGTCATGTATGCTGGTGTGGTGAACCTTGTGGTCATGTATGCTGGTGTGGTGAACTTTGTGGTCATGTATGGTGTGGTGAACCTTGTGGTCATGTATGGTGGTGTGGTGAACCTTGTGGTCATGTATGGTGGTGTGGTGAACCTTGTGGTCATGTATGGTGTGGTGAACCTTGTGGTCATGTATGGTGGTGTGGTGAAATTGTGGTGATGTATGGTGATGTGGTGAACCTTGTGGTCATGTATGCTGGTGTGGTGAACCTTGTGGTCATGTATGCTGGTGTAGTGAACCTTGTGGTCATGTATGGTGTGGTGAACCTTGTGGTCATGTATGGTGGTGTGGTGAGCCTTGTGGTCATGTATGGTGGTGTGGTGAACCTTGAGGTCATGTATGGTGTGGTGAACCTTGTGGTCATGTTTGGTGGTGTGGTGAACCTTGTGGTTATGTATGCTGGTGTAGTGAACCTTGTGGTCATGTATGGTGGAGTGGTAAACCTTGTGGTCATGTATGGTGGTGTGGTGACCCTTGTGGTCATGTATGGTGGTGTGGTGAATGTTGTGGTCATGTATGCTGGCGTGGTGAACCTTGTGGTCATGTATGCTGGTGTGGTAAACCTTGTAGTCATGTATGCTGGAGTGGTGAACCTTGTAGTCATGTATGCTGGAGTGGTGAACCTTGTGGTCATGTATGCTGGCGTGGTGAACCTTGTGGTCATATATGCTGGAGTGGTGAACCTTGTAGTCATGTATGCTGGCGTGGTGAACCTTGTGGTCATGTATGGTGTGGTGAACCTTGTGGTCATGTATGGTGTGGTGAACCTTGTGGTCATGTAAGCTGGTGTGGTGAACCTTGTGGTCATGTATGCTGGTGTGGTGAACCTTGTTGTCATGTATGGTGTGGTGAACCTTGTGGTCATGTATGGTGTGGTGAACCTTGTGGTCATGTATGCTGGAGTGGTGAACCTTGTGGTCATGTATGCTCTTGTGGTGAACATTGTGGTCATGTATGCTGGTGTGGTGAACCTTGTGGTCATGTATGCTGGTGTGGTGAACCTTGTTGTCATGTATGCTGGTGTGGTGAACTTTCAGGTCATGTATGGTGGTGTTGTGAATCTTGTGGTCATGTACGCTGGTTTGGTGAACCTTGGGGTCATGTATGCTGGTGTGGAGAACCTTGAGGTCATGTATGCTGGTGTGGTGAACCTTGTGGTCATGTATGGTGGCGTGGTGAACCTTGTGGTCATGTATGCTGGTGTGGTGAACCTTGTGGTCATGTATGCTGGCGTGGTGAACTTTGTGGTCATGTATGCTGGCGTGGGGAACCTTGTAGTCATGTATGCTGGTGTGGTGAACCTTGTGGTCATGTAAGCTGGCGTGATAAAACGTGTTGTCATATATACTGGCGTGGTGAACCTTGTGGTCATGTATGCTGTTGTGGTGAACCTTGTAGTCATTAAAGATGGCGTGGTGAACCTTGTAGTCATGTATGCTGTTGTGGTGAGCCTTGTAGTCATTAAAGATGGTGTGGTGTATCTTGTGGTCGTGTATGCTGTTGTGGTGAGCCTTGTAGTCATTAAAGATGGTGTGGTGTATCTTGTGGTCGTGTATGCTGGTGTGGTGAATCTTGTGGTCATGTATGCTGGTGTGGTGAAGATTGTGGTCATTTATGCTGGTGTGGTAAACCTTGTGGTCATGTATACTGGCGTGGTGAACCTTTTAGTCATGTATGCTGGTGTGGTGAACCTTGTAGTCATTAAAGATGGTGTGGTGAACCTTGTGGTCATGTATGCTGGTGTGGTGAAGATTGTGGTCATTTATGCTGGTGTTGTGAACCTTGTGGTCATGTATGCTGGCGTGGTGAACCTTGTGGTCATGTATACTGGCGTGGTGAACCTTGTTGTCATTAAAGATGGTGTGGTGAACCTTGTGGTCATGTATGCTCGCGTGGTGAACCTTGTGGTCATGTTTGGTGGTGTGGTGAACCTTGTGGTCATGTATGGTGTAGTGAAATTGTGGTCATGTATGGTGGTGTGGTGAACCTTGTGGTCATGTATGGTGGTGTGGTGAACCTTGTGGTCATGTATGCTGGTGTGGTGAACCTTGTGGTCATGTATGCTGGCGTGGTGAACCTTGTGGTCATGTATGGTGTGGTGAACCTTGTGGTCATGTATGGAGGTGTGGTGAACCTTGTGGTCATGTATGCTGGTGTGGCGAAATTGTGGTCATGTATGGTGGTGTGGTGAACCTTGTGGTCATGTATGCTGGTGTGGTGAATCTTGTGGTCATGTATGGTGGAGTGGTGAACCTTGTGGTCATGTATGCTGGTGTAGTGAACCTTGTGGTCATGTATGCTGGTGTGGTGAGCCTTCTTGTCATGTATGGTGGTGTGGTGAACCTTGTGGTCATTTATGGTGGAGTGGTAAACCTTGTGGTCATGTATGCTGGCGTGGTGAACCTTGTGGTCATATATGCTGGAGTGGTGAACCTTGTAGTCATGTATGCTGGCGTGGTGAACCTTGTGGTCATGTATGGTGTGGTGAACCTTGTGGTCATGTATGGTGTGGTGAACCTTGTGGTCATGTATGCTGGTGTGGTGAACCTTGTGGTCATGTATGCTGGTGTGGTGAGCCTTCTTGTCATGTATGGTGGTGTGGTGAACCTTGTGGTCATTTATGGTGGAGTGGTAAACCTTGTGGTCATGTATGCTGGTGTTGTGAACCTTGTGGTCATGTATGGTCGAGTGGTAAACCTTGTGGTCATGTATGGTGGTGTGGTGACCCTTGTGGTCATGTATGGTGGTGTGGTGAACCTTGAGGTCATGTATGGTGTGGTGAACCTTGTGGTCATGTATGGTGGTGTGGTGAACCTTGTGGTCATGTATGCTGGTGTGGTGAACCTTGTGGTCATGTATGGCGGTGTGGTGAACCTTGTGGTCATGTATGGGGTGGTGAAATTGTGGCCATTTATGGTGGTGTGGTGAACCTTGTGGTCATGTATGGTGGTGTGGTGAACCTTGTGGTCATGTATGGTGTGGTGAACCTTGTGGTCATGTATGGTGGGGTGGTGAAATTGTGGTGATGTATGGTGATGTGGTGAACCTTGTGGTCATGTATGCTGGTGTGGTGAACCTTGTGGTCATGTATGCTGGTGTAGTGAACCTTGTGGTCCTGTATGGTGTGGTGAACCTTGTGGTCATGTATGGTGGTGTGGTGAGCCTTGTGGTCATGTATGGTGGTGTGGTGAACCTTGAGGTCATGTATGGTGTGGTGAACCTTGTGGTCATGTATGCTGGTGTGGTGAACCTTGTGGTCATGTATGCTGGCGTGGTGAACTTTGTGGTCATGTATGCTGGCGTGGGGAACCTTGTAGTCATGTATGCTGGTGTGGTGAATCGTGTGGTCATGTATGGTGGTGTTGTGAATCTTGTGGTCATGTACGCTGGTTTGGTGAACCTTGGGGTCATGTATGTTGGTGTGGAGAACCTTGAGGTCATGTATGCTGATGTGGTGAACCTTGTGGTCATGTAAGCTGGCGTGATAAAACGTGTTGTCATGTATACTGGCGTGGTGAACCTTGTGGTCATGTATGCTGTTGTGGTGAACCTTGTAGTCATTAAAGATGGCGTGGTGAACCTTGTAGTCATGTATGCTGTTGTGGTGAGCCTTGTAGTCATTAAAGATGGTGTGGTGTATCTTGTGGTCGTGTATGCTGTTGTGGTGAGCCTTGTAGTCATTAAAGATGGTGTGGTGTATCTTGTGGTCGTGTATGCTGGTGTGGTGAATCTTGTGGTCATGTATGCTGGTGTGGTGAAGATTGTGGTCATTTATGCTGGTGTGGTAAACCTTGTGGTCATGTATACTGGCGTGGTGAACCTTTTAGTCATGTATGCTGGTGTGGTGAACCTTGTAGTCATTAAAGATGGTGTGGTGAACCTTGTGGTCATGTATGCTGGTGTGGTGAAGATTGTGGTCATTTATGCTGGTGTTGTGAACCTTGTGGTCATGTATGCTGGCGTGGTGAACCTTGTGGTCATGTATACTGGCGTGGTGAACCTTGTTGTCATTAAAGATGGTGTGGTGAACCTTGTGGTCATGTATGCTCGCGTGGTGAACCTTGTGGTCATGTTTGGTGGTGTGGTGAACCTTGTGGTCATGTATGGTGTAGTGAAATTGTGGTCATGTATGGTGGTGTGGTGAACCTTGTGGTCATGTATGGTGGTGTGGTGAACCTTGTGGTCATGTATGCTGGTGTGGTGAACCTTGTGGTCATGTATGCTGGCGTGGTGAACCTTGTGGTCATGTATGGTGTGGTGAACCTTGTGGTCATGTATGGAGGTGTGGTGAACCTTGTGGTCATGTATGCTGGTGTGGCGAAATTGTGGTCATGTATGGTGGTGTGGTGAACCTTGTGGTCATGTATGCTGGTGTGGTGAATCTTGTGGTCATGTATGGTGGAGTGGTGAACCTTGTGGTCATGTATGCTGGTGTAGTGAACCTTGTGGTCATGTATGCTGGTGTGGTGAGCCTTCTTGTCATGTATGGTGGTGTGGTGAACCTTGTGGTCATTTATGGTGGAGTGGTAAACCTTGTGGTCATGTATGCTGGCGTGGTGAACCTTGTGGTCATATATGCTGGAGTGGTGAACCTTGTAGTCATGTATGCTGGCGTGGTGAACCTTGTGGTCATGTATGGTGTGGTGAACCTTGTGGTCATGTATGGTGTGGTGAACCTTGTGGTCATGTATGCTGGTGTGGTGAACCTTGTGGTCATGTATGCTGGTGTGGTGAGCCTTCTTGTCATGTATGGTGGTGTGGTGAACCTTGTGGTCATTTATGGTGGAGTGGTAAACCTTGTGGTCATGTATGCTGGTGTTGTGAACCTTGTGGTCATGTATGGTCGAGTGGTAAACCTTGTGGTCATGTATGGTGGTGTGGTGACCCTTGTGGTCATGTATGGTGGTGTGGTGAACCTTGAGGTCATGTATGGTGTGGTGAACCTTGTGGTCATGTATGGTGGTGTGGTGAACCTTGTGGTCATGTATGCTGGTGTGGTGAACCTTGTGGTCATGTATGGCGGTGTGGTGAACCTTGTGGTCATGTATGGGGTGGTGAAATTGTGGCCATTTATGGTGGTGTGGTGAACCTTGTGGTCATGTATGGTGGTGTGGTGAACCTTGTGGTCATGTATGGTGTGGTGAACCTTGTGGTCATGTATGGTGGTGTGGTGAAATTGTGGTGATGTATGGTGATGTGGTGAACCTTGTGGTCATGTATGCTGGTGTGGTGAACCTTGTGGTCATGTATGCTGGTGTAGTGAACCTTGTGGTCATGTATGGTGTGGTGAACCTTGTGGTCATGTATGGTGGTGTGGTGAGCCTTGTGGTCATGTATGGTGGTGTGGTGAACCTTGAGGTCATGTATGGTGTGGTGAACCTTGTGGTCATGTTTGGTGGTGTGGTGAACCTTGCGGTTATGTATGCTGGTGTAGTGAACCTTGTGGTCATGTATGGTGGAGTGGTAAACCTTGTGGTCATGTATGGTGGTGTGGTGACCCTTGTGGTCATGTATGGTGTGGTGAATGTTGTGGTCATGTATGCTGGCGTGGTGAACCTTGTGGTCATGTATGCTGGTGTGGTAAACCTTGTAGTCATGTATGCTGGAGTGGTGAACCTTGTAGTCATGTATGCTGGAGTGGTGAACCTTGTGGTCATGTATGCTGGCGTGGTGAACCTTGTGGTCATATATGCTGGAGTGGTGAACCTTGTAGTCATGTATGCTGGCGTGGTGAACCTTGTGGTCATGTATGGTGTGGTGAACCTTGTGGTCATGTATGGTGTGGTGAACCTTGTGGTCATGTATGCTGGTGTGGTGAACCTTGTGGTCATGTATGCTGGTGTGGTGAACCTTGTGGTCATGTATGGTGTGGTGAACCTTGTGGTCATATATGGTGTGGTGAACCTTGTGGTCATGTATGCTGGAGTGGTGAACCTTGTGGTCATGTATGCTGGCGTGGTGAACCTTGTGGTCATGTATGCTGGTGTGGTGAACCTTGTGGTCATGTATGCTGGAGTGGTGAACCTTGTGGTCATGTATGCTCTTGTGGTGAACATTGTGGTCATGTATGCTGGTGTGGTGAACCTTGTGGTCATGTATGCTGGTGTGGTGAACTTTGTTGTCATGTATGCTGGTGTGGTGAACTTTCAGGTTATGTATGGTGGTGTTGTGAATCTTGTGGTCATGTACGCTGGTTTGGTGAACCTTGGGGTCATGTATGCTGGTGTGGAGAACCTTGAGGTCATGTATGCTGGTGTGGTGAACCTTGTGGTCATGTATGGTGGCGTGTTGAACCTTGTGGTCATGTATGCTGGTGTGGTGAACCTTGTGGTCATGTATGCTGGCGTGGTGAACTTTGTGGTCATGTATGCTGGCGTGGGGAACCTTGTAGTCATGTATGCTGGTGTGGTGAATCGTGTGGTCATGTATGGTGGTGTTGGGAATCTTGTGGTCATGTACGCTGGTTTGGTGAACCTTGGGGTCATGTATGTTGGTGTGGAGAACCTTGAGGTCATGTATGCTGATGTGGTGAACCTTGTGGTCATGTAAGCTGGCGTGATAAAACGTGTTGTCATGTATACTGGCGTGGTGAACCTTGTGGTCATGTATGCTGTTGTGGTGAACCTTGTAGTCATTAAAGATGGCGTGGTGAACCTTGTGGTCATGTATGCTGTTGTGGTGAGCCTTGTAGTCATTAAAGATGGTGTGGTGTATCTTGTGGTCGTGTATGCTGTTGTGGTGAGCCTTGTAGTCATTAAAGATGGTGTGGTGTATCTTGTGGTCGTGTATGCTGGTGTGGTGAATCTTGTGGTCATGTATGCTGGTGTGGTGAAGATTGTGGTCATTTATGCTGGTGTGGTAAACCTTGTGGTCATGTATACTGGCGTGGTGAACCTTTTAGTCATGTATGCTGGTGTGGTGAACCTTGTAGTCATTAAAGATGGTGTGGTGAACCTTGTGGTCATGTATGCTGGTGTGGTGAAGATTGTGGTCATTTATGCTGGTGTTGTGAACCTTGTGGTCATGTATGCTGGCGTGGTGAACCTTGTGGTCATGTATACTGGCGTGGTGAACCTTGTTGTCATTAAAGATGGTGTGGTGAACCTTGTGGTCATGTATGCTCGCGTGGTGAACCTTGTGGTCATGTTTGGTGGTGTGGTGAACCTTGTGGTCATGTATGGTGTAGTGAAATTGTGGTCATGTATGGTGGTGTGGTGAACCTTGTGGTCATGTATGGTGGTGTGGTGAACCTTGTGGTCATGTATGCTGGTGTGGTGAACCTTGTGGTCATGTATGCTGGCGTGGTGAACCTTGTGGTCATGTATGGTGTGGTGAACCTTGTGGTCATGTATGGAGGTGTGGTGAACCCTGTGGTCATGTATGCTGGTGTGGCGAAATTGTGGTCATGTATGGTGGTGTGGTGAACCTTGTGGTCATGTATGCTGGTGTGGTGAATCTTGTGGTCATGTATGGTGGAGTGGTGAACCTTGTGGTCATGTATGCTGGTGTAGTGAACCTTGTGGTCATGTATGCTGGTGTGGTGAGCCTTCTTGTCATGTATGGTGGTGTGGTGAACCTTGTGGTCATTTATGGTGGAGTGGTAAACCTTGTGGTCATGTATGCTGGTGTTGTGAACCTTGTGGTCATGTATGGTCGAGTGGTAAACCTTGTGGTCATGTATGGTGGTGTGGTGACCCTTGTGGTCATGTATGGTGGTGTGGTGAACCTTGAGGTCATGTATGGTGTGGTGAACCTTGTGGTCATGTATGGTGGTGTGGTGAAGCTTGTGGTCATGTATGCTGGTGTGGTGAACCTTGTGGTCATGTATGGCGGTGTGGTGAACCTTGTGGTCATGTATGGGGTGGTGAAATTGTGGCCATGTATGGTGGTGTGGTGAACCTTGTGGTCATGTATGGTGGTGTGGTGAACCTTGTGGTCATGTATGCTGGTGTGGTGAAATTGTGGTCATGTATGGTGAACCTTGTGGTCATGTATGCTGGTGTGGTGAACCTTGTGGTCATGTATGCTGGTGTAGTGAACCTTGTGGTTGTTACGGCCCTCTCGGGTCTCAACGGGGTCCTTACTCTGATGTTGTTAGAGGAAGATATATGTATCCGTTCCCAAGCCAGTATTGGCTATCAAGGGATGAGATCCGTGACGCAATTAACTTAAAGGGAGTAGGGAAAGAAAGCTAAGAACTTAATATTATAATTATTACCATCACCTATTAAATATATAAAAATCAAACGTGCACAGGGGGAGGGTATTAACACTATACAAGGGGATTAATCCATAATCGTGGTCTTCTGCTGAAGACGCTGGTGCCACACCACTTGGTGCCGAGTCTTTGGTGCTTTCTTCGTGGCCTCACGACGTGTCCTCTGAGAATGCCGAGCCTACCCGGGCCACAGGTCAGCCAAAACGCAGGTCCACTGGGGGCACCGTCGTGGAGGCCGTCAACCACACGTCCAGCTGGTCTGCTGGCAGGTACTGAGCCACCAAGGCTGGTACGGCCACTCCACGAACGATAAAAGGGGTACGCCCTAGACAGGAGTCTCGTGTGATATCACAAATCACCCTCCTGTCCTCAATACCCCAGTGGATGATCGTCTCCAACAGTCGGTCCCGGGTAAATCCTTTCACTGCCACTCCACTGGCAAGCTAACACACCACAGTGTTCTTCCGGGGGGACGACGTCACAACAGCTGCAGCAAGGTTCACAGTATGGAGACTGGCTGCCTCGGGTAGACTGACTCAACCTTCAACACAGTGGTCCCAGGTCGACTCTGTAAACAGACACGTCATCAATAACCGGGACACTAATACATCTCACTTACGGGCTCGGGCGCAAACACCTGACGTATCCAGTCCATAGATGGCGCTGTCGTCGGAGCACCACCTCACCAGAGGTCAGGAGCGGCTGTGTTGTCAGCTGCACAGGACTGGAAACTGGCCCTTGTGGCCGATATTCGCCGTCCTCATACGGTGTCGTCGCTCATTTGGCGGGGGTTTCGGGAGCTGACCCACAGATGGCGTAGTTGTTACTGCTCCTTGCTCGGACGCTGGATCCGGGTTCGTAACAGTGGTCATGTATGCTGGTGTGGTGAGCCTTCTTGTCATGTATGGTGGTGTGGTGAACCTTGTGGTCATGTATGGTGGAGTGGTAAACCTTGTGGACATGTATGCTGGTGTTGTGAACCTTGTGGTCATGTATGGTCCAGTGGTAAACCTTGTGGTCATGTATGGTGGTGTGGTGACCCTTGTGGTCATGTATGGTGGTGTGGTGAACCTTGTGGTCATGTATGCTGGTGTGGTGAATTGTGGTCATGTATGGTGGTGTGGTGAACCTTGTGGTCATGTATGCTGGTGTGGTGAATCTTGTGGTCATGTATGCTGGTGTGGTGAAGATTGTGGTCATTTATGCTGGTGTGGTAAACCTTGTGGTCAAGTATACTGGCGTTGTGAACCTTGTAGTCATGTATGCTGGTGTGGTGAACCTTGTAGTCATTAAAGATGGTGTGGTGAACCTTGTGGTTATGTATGCTGGTATGGTGAAGATTGTGGTTATTTATGCTGGTGTTGTGAACCTTGTGGTCATGTATGCTGGCGTGGTGAACCTTGTGGTCATGTATACTGGCGTGGTGAACCTTGTTGTCATTAAAGATGGTGTGGTGAACCTTGTGTTCATGTATGCTCGCGTGGTGAACCTTGTGGTGATGTTTGGTGGTGTGGTGAACCTTGTGGTCATGTATGGTGTAGTGAAATTGTGGTCATATATGGTGGTGTGGTGAACCTTGTGGTCATGTATGGTGGTGTGGTGAACCTTGTGGTCATGTATGCTGGTGTGGTGAACCTTGTGGTCATGTATGCTGGCGTGGTGAACCTTGTGGTCATGTATGGTGTGGTGAACCTTGTGGTCATGTATGGAGGTGTGGTGAACCTTGTGGTCATGTATGCTGGTGTGGCGAAATTGTGGTCATGTATGGTGGTGTGGTGAACCTTGTGGTCATGTATGCTTGTGTGGTGAACCTTGTGGTCATGTATGGTGGAGTGGTGAACCTTGTGGTCATGTATGCTGGTGTAGTGAACCTTGTGGTCATGTATGCTGGTGTGGTGAGCCTTCTTGTCATGTATGGTGGTGTGGTGAACCTTGTGGTCATGTATGGTGGAGTGGTAAACCTTGTGGTCATGTATGCTGGTGTTGTGAACCTTGTGGTCATGTATGCTGGTGTGGCGAAATTGTGGTCATGTATGGTGGTGTGGTGAACCTTGTGGTCATGTATGCTGGTGTGGTGAACCTTGTGGTCATGTATGGTGGAGTGGTGAACCTTGTGGTCATGTATGCTGGTGTAGTGAACCTTGTGGTCATGTATGCTGGTGTGGTGAGCCTTCTTGTCATGTATGGTGGTGTGGTGAACCTTGTGGTCATGTATGGTCGAGTGGTAAACCTTGTGGTCATGTATGGTGGTGTGGTGACCCTTGTGGTCATGTATGGTGGTGTGGTGAACCTTGAGGTCATGTATGGTGTGGTGAACCTTGTGGTCATGTATGGTTGTGTGGTGAACCTTGTGGTCATGTATGCTGGTGTGGTGAACCTTGTGGTCATGTATGGCGGTGTGGTGAACCTTGTGGTCATGTATGGGGTGGTGAAATTGTGGCCATGTATGGTGGTGTGGTGAACCTTGTGGTCATGTATGGTGGTGTGGTGAACCTTGTGGTCATGTATGCTGGTGTGGTGAAATTGTGGTCATGTATGGTGATGTGGTGAACCTTGTGGTCATGTATGCTGGTGTGGTGAACCTTGTGGTCATGTATGCTGGTGTAGTGAACCTTGTGGTCATGTATGTGGTGGTGAATATTGTGGTCATGTATGCTGGCGTGGTGAACCTTGTGGTCATGTATGTTGGTGTGGTGAACCTTGTGGTCATGTATGCTGGAGTGGTGAACCTTGTGGTCATGTATGCTGGAGTGGTGAACATTGTGGTCATGTATGCTGGCGTGGTGAACCTTGTGGTCATGTATGGTGTGGTGAACCTTGTGGTCATGTATGGTGTGGTGAACCTTGTGTCGGAAAATCCGACACCATTTAATAATAATATCATACAGACAGATAAGAGCTGTGTTGTATAAACAAGTTACCCATAGAAAACGTAACTTGTAGTGGAATTACCGTCTAAAGAAAACGGGATATCATCACCACATACTATTATAATTCACCACCTATTATGGTGGGAATTATTCTTAAATACATTAGTCTTTGGACTTTACCATCATAAAAACATCTTATATAAATTAACTTAATTATCAATATTAAAGTAGAGTAAATGTGACCCTTCTATCACTTTCTGAAATCTGGACAATGTAAGCCAGGCGTCAGGGAGGAAGGAGGGCAGCCATGGTTGATACTAGACCAGAGGCTCACACGGGAGCAAATTCGGCTCCTGTTAATTTTACTTGGACGAAGTGTTATGGAAACCAAAGGTGTACCATTATCACACGCTGTCAACAAATTCAAGTTAAGTGTTCTTTCCGAAACCCATGTATCTTTCATTTATGGCCATTAATGTCATTATATAGGGTGACCCGGTTAGAGCAGTGGTAGCCTCAAACTAAAGGTAATTAAGCCAGGTCTTCATGTTCCATGTACAGTTTTCTCTGAAATAACTTGTCATATATAGGTTTCTGGCTTCACAGCTAGCGCCCTTTTGACAGGTCAAGACGAGGAAGCAAAGACTTTGTGCACCAGTTACTGGGTGATGGAAGCTACCTCAAAGAGGATAATTTGGTGTCTACACCCTAGTTATACCTGGTGGACTAACCTGCTGTACTATAAGATAAGGAACCTTTTCAATGTATGTAGTTAATACTGTAGTTTGATTGGCTGCATATATATAAATATAAACCCCCCCTAATGTGTAGAGGATCGATTTGTGAGATTGAGATTATTGCAGAAATACAGTCCACTTATCATTATACAAATTGCTATCGAAGTATATAAATTAACGTAAATATAAATTCATATAAATTAAATAAATATAAATCTCACAGGTCGGTTCCCACATTATTTGGTCATCTTCGAACCGGATGACGGATTATTTGATCCTATGAACCCACATTTGGTCATCTTAGTACCGGATGAACCAGTTAACCAGTGAATTCATTAAATATACTAGTGCAGTGTTATTTAAACAAAGCCAGCAGTCATTGACGGCGGCGTTGACTCGTGCGAGTTCACGAGCCCCGCTCAGTTCAGATCAGCTTCGTCAGCGGTTTCATGCACACCCACAGATATTTGGTGGCGTGTTATTTCGTGAAATGACAGCGCTAATATTGAAGCCAGCCAAATTAGTGACTGTGTCTTCGCAAGATTGTTCACGGATTTCGTGGTGTTAAATTTCGCGAGAGATTATCTACGAATTTTGTGGACTTTATTTCGCGAGGTCACTAATAATATTTAATACTTCTAGATAATATTAGAAGTTTCATAGAGGCTAATTAAGAGGCTATTATCAATAATTGTTTATATTATTTCTCCAAAATAGAGAAACATTTAATATATATTGCACTAGTGATCAGTATAATATTTACTAATTGCCAACCCACAACAGGGTAGGATATTAACATTGACTAGTTGAACTATTATCGTTCATCCTAGTCCCATTATTACCATAGTCAGTTGTACTATATTGAACAACTTAACACCATTAATGAATGGTCCAGACCCTATTTTGGGTGTATTTTTTTATCAACTCGAATTGAGTTGTATATATAATAATTTACTTATGATCATTACACCTTTGAGTGATTAATTAGTGTCTCTACCATCCTAGGGTGATATAGAAGAGCTAACCTAAAGGTACTTCCAGTGACACTGGTTTATCACTCAAATCATTAGTGTGGATGATTGTATATATATAATGTGTATTAATTTTAAGTGCTAACCTCTAGTAGAGGTAGGATTATTGCCTAGTGAGTGCAGAATTTACCCTAGGCTACCATTAGTGTTTGTTCAGTATTATGAGCAGCCCAAGTACAAGTCCCACAAGGCTTCACCAACTAGCTAGTATGGATAATGCTGGCAATGAGAAAACTGTCATACATCTAGTACTACAATTGCTGGATTTACCTCAACCTGATCAGACTGCTGACTCATTACAATCCTTCAGCATGGAGTTTGAGTCACTACTAAGAATATTCAGTCTTAAGGTTGATATAACTACTAGTGAATGGATGACCAAAGTAGTCCTTCAACGAAAATTGTCCAGCGATATACTAGATGAATTATATGCACATCAACATAACACCATCCTGACAGTACAGGACATCACTGAAGGTTTACATTCCATCATAAACAAACGACGTGCAAATGAGGAAGTTAAAGCCTCATGCAAGCCTTCAGAAATAGAAAATAGTCAATTAAAGGGTAAAACAACTACCCCAAATAAACATCAACCAATTACTCAAACATCAAGTTGCAGAAAATCAGACAATGCAGCAGCATCCTCCAAGCCTACTGTTACTAGTTCACCCAAACCGGTAACTTCCAAACGTGCAGTAGGCTGGGGGACATGTATGTTCTGCAAAAAGAAACATTCAACATACTGTTGTGCTAATTATCCAACCAGAGACACTCGTATTGAGCGACTCCAGGAATTAGGGAGATGTGCAAGGTGTCTCAAGTCACACAACATAGACTATTGTGATACCCAATTCAACACCTGTAACAGGTGTAGAAGAGGTAGGCACCATGCAGCACTGTGTAAATATACGAAATTAACGTATTCAAGACCCAAGGTGGAAGATAGCATTCCCACCACAGTACAGTACTGCAAGGTGCAACAAACAAAGAGTGTCCATTCGGCAAAGTCTAAAGGTAATACGACTTTGCCTACTGCCCAAATTACCATCCTGAATAAGAGGGCCAAGGTCCATACCCGTGGGTTGTTTGACCAAGGATCCCAGAGAACATATATCACTAAAAAGCTGGCAGATGAACTACAATTAAGGCCTGTAGCCCAGATGTCATTCAACATCTCAGGGTTTGTAACAGATGCAGGACCTCAAGTCTACCAGGTGGTACAACCATCAGTACGTTTAGGCAGGTACGTCTGTCGAGTACAAGCCATTGTGGTGGACAAAATACCAGTAGACCTACAAGTTCAAGGTCTGAGAGCAACAGCCAAATTCCTGAGAAATAGAGGAATAAAATTGGCAGATAATATTAAGTCTGATCACCTCAACGACTTCGGTCTCCTTGTTGGGACAGACTATTGCCATCGATTCATCGGTAGCCCTACTAAATATCAGGGTATAACCATGTTAAACTCTGCAGGAGGTAAATTACTCTCAGGCCCAGTATCAAGCCTGGGGAGACCTATGCCTGCAGATAAACAATACCAATAGAAATCTAAATTTGTCAGCTGATTATATTTCTCCAGTAGCATTATACTAAGGAGATTACAGTTGACTATAGTAACAGAGGTTGATGTTAGTATCATCATTTGAAGCTGAAGATGAGTTCATGAGGCCTCAGTGGCAAATCAGTGAACAGTAGCCTAAAACAGCTACAAGTCACTGCGACCAATGTCACTGAACCCACTGCAGTCTCAGAACCATACTTTACTTTAATGATGAGCTATTCAATCTTCTGAATCAATTAACTAAATTAAACCCCAATAAATCTGATGACTGATTTGATACATTTATTATTTAATCAAGATGTATTCCATGGGCCTCAGTGTTTATATATCAGTGACCAGTTACCTGAAGAAACTTCAAGTTATATCTAATGTCACTGATCTCACTGCAGTCCCTGAATCATACTTGACTGTAGTACTTGATCACATTCAGTCTTCTGGGTTAAATAATATGTAATAAGGCTTGAATATTAGCCTTTCAAGAGTTGACAGGGAAATGAAATCGCATTAGACTTCTAACCCCTGCAACTCTAGTACGGGACATCCGTCCTGTACGAACAGACACACAAATGTGTGATTACTAACTACTAACATCAAATTAATCTAATAATCCGAAGGAGGAGTATCGGTGTTCGTCTGTTCTAAATAGGACTTCGACCCGTGAGCAGCCCCCTGGGGAATTATGTCGGAAAATCCGACACCATTTAATAATAATATCATACAGACAGATAAGAGCTGTGTTGTATAAACAAGTTACCCATAGAAAACGTAACTTGTAGTGGAATTACCATCTAAAGAAAACGGGATATCATCACCACATACTATTATAATTCACCACCTATTATGGTGGGAATTATTCTTAAATACATTAGTCTTTGGACTTTACCATCATAAAAACATCTTATATAAATTAACTTAATTATCAATATTAAAGTAGAGTAAATGTGACCCTTCTATCACTTTCTGAAATCTGGACAATGTAAGCCAGGCATCAGGGAGGAAGGAGGGCAGCCATGGTTGATACTAGACCAGAGGCTCACACGGGAGCAAATTCGGCTCCTGTTAATTTTACTTGGACGAAGTGTTATGGAAACCAAAGGTGTACCATTATCACACGCTGTCAACAAATTCAAGTTAAGTGTTCTTTCCGAAACCCATGTATCTTTCATTTATGGCCATTAATGTCATTATATAGGGTGATCCGGTTAGAGCAGTGGTAGCCTCAAACTAAAGGTAATTAAGCCAGGTCTTCATGTTCCATGTACAGTTTTCTCTGAAATAACTTGTCATATATAGGTTTCTGGCTTCACAGCTAGCGCCCTTTTGACAGGTCAAGACGAGGAAGCAAAGACTTTGTGCACCAGTTACTGGGTGATGGAAGCTACCTCAAAGAGGATAATTTGGTGTCTACACCCTAGTTATACCTGGTGGACTAACCTGCTGTACTATAAGATAAGGAACCTTTTCAATGTATGTAGTTAATACTGTAGTTTGATGGGCTGCATATATATAAATATAAACCCCCCCTAATGTGTAGAGGATCGATTTGTGAGATTGAGATTATTGCAGAAATACAGTCCACTTATCATTATACAAATTGCTATCGTAGTATATAAATTAACGTAAATATAAATTCATGTAAATTAAATAAATGTAAATCTCACAGGTCGGATCCCACACCTTGTGGTCATGTATGGTGTGGTGAACATTGTGGTCATGTATGGTGTGGTGAACCTTGTGGTCATATATGCTGGTGTGGTGAACCTTGTGGTCATGTATGCTGGTGTGGTGAACCTTGTGGTCATGTATGGTGTGGTGAACCTTGTGGTCATGTATGGTGTGGTGAACCTTGTGGTCATATATGCTGGTGTGGTGAACCTTGTGGTCATGTATGCTGGTGTGGTGAACCTTGTGGTCATGTATGCTGTGGTGAACCTTGTGGTCATGTATGGTGTGGTGAACCTTGTGGTCATGTATGCTGGTGTGGTGAACCTTGAGGTCATGTATGCTGGAGTGGTGAACCTTGTGGTCATGTATGCTGGCGTGGTGAACCTTGTGGTCATGTATGCTGGTGTGGTGAACCTTGTGGTCGTGTATGCTGGAGTGGTGAACCTTGTGGTCATGTATGCTAGTGTGGTGAAACTTGTGGTCATGTATGCTGGTGTGGTGAACCTTGTGGTCATGTATGCTGGCGTGGTGAAACTTGTGGTCATGTATGCTGGCGTGGTGAACCTTGTGGTCATGTATGCTGGCGTGGTGAACCTTGTGGTCATGTATGCTGGCGTGGGAACTTTGTGGTCATGTATGTTTGCGTGGTGAACCTTGTGGTCATGTATGCTGGTGTGGTGAACCTTGTTGTCATGTATGCTGGTGTGGTGAACTTTGAGGTCATGTACGGTGGTGTTGTGAATCTTGTGGTCATGTACGCTGGTTTGGTGAACCTTGGGGTCATGTATGCTGGTGTGGAGAACCTTGAGGTCATGTATGCTGGTGTGGTGAACCTTGTGGTCATATATGGTGGCGTGGTGAACCTTGTGGTCATGTATGCTGGTGTGGTGAACCTTGTGGTCATGTATGCTGGCGTGTTGAACTTTGTGGTCATGTATGCTGGCGTGGGGAACCTTGTAGTAATGTATGCTGGTGTGGTGAATCGTGTGGTCATGTATTGTGGTATTGTGAATCTTGTGGTCATGTACGCTGGTTTGGTGAACCTTGGGGTCATGTATGCTGGTGTGGAGGACCTTGAGGTCATGTATGCTGATGTGGTGAACCTTGTGGTCATGTAAGCTGGCGTGATAAAACTTGTTGTCATATATACTGGCGTGGTGAACCTTGTGGTCATGTATGGTGTTGTGGTGAACCTTGTAGTCATTAAAGATGGTGTGTTGAATCTTGTGGTCATGTATGCTGGTGTGGTGAATCTTTTGGTCATGTATGCTGGTGTGGTGAAGATTGTGGTCATGTATGCTGGTGTGGTAAACCTTGTGGTCATGTATACTGGCGTGGTGAACCTTGTGGTCATTAAAGATGGTGTGTTGAATCTTGTGGTCATGTATGCTGGTGTGGTGAATCTTTTGGTCATGTATGCTGGTGTGGTGAAGATTGTGGTCATGTATGCTGGTGTGGTAAACCTTGTGGTCATGAATACTGGCGTGGTGAACCTTGTGGTCATGTATGCTGGTGTGGTGAACCTTGTAGTCATTAAAGATGGTGTGGTGAACCTCGTGGTCATGTATGCTGGTGTGGTGAAGATTGTGGTCATTTATGCTAGTGTTGTGAACCTTGTGGTCATGTATGCTGGCGTGGTGAACCTTGTGGTCATGTATACTGGCGTGGTGAACCCTGTAGTCATTAAAGATGGTGTGGTGAACCTTGTGGTCATGTATGCTCGCGTGGTGAACCTTGTGGTCATGTACGCTGGTGTTGTGAACCTTGTGGTCATGTATGCTGGTGAGGTAATCCTTGTGGTAATCAATGCTAGCATGGTGAACCTTATGGTCATGTATGCTGGCGTGGAGAACCTTGTGTTTATGTATGGTGGTTAGGTGAACCTTGTGGTCATGTATGTTGGCGTGGAGAACCTTGTGGTCAAGTATGGTGGTGAGGTGAACCTTGTGGTCATGTATGGTGTGGTGAAACTTGTGATCATGTATGGTGTGGAGAACCTTGTGGTCATGTATGGTGGTATAGTTAACCTTGTGGTCTTGTATGCTGGCGTGGTGAACCTTGTGGTCATGTATGATGGCGTGGTGAACCTTGTGGTCATGTATGCTGGCGTGGTGAACCTTGTGGTCATGAATGCTGGCGTGGTGAACCTTGTGGTCATGTATGGTGTTGTGGTGAACCTTGTGGTCATGTATGCTAGTATAGTGAACCTTGTGGTCTTGTATGCTGGCGTGGTGAACCTTGTGGTCATGTATGCTGGTGTGGTGAACCTTGTGGTCTTGTATGCTGGTATAGTGAACCTTGTGGTCATGTATGCTGGTATAGTGAACCTTGTGGTCTTGTATGTTGGCATGGTGAACCTTGTGGTCATGTATGATGGCGTGGTGAAACTTGTGGTCATGTATAGTGTGGTGAACCTTGTGGTCATGTATGGTATGGTGAACCTTGTGGTCATGTATGCTGGCGTGGTGAACCTTGTGGTCATGTATACTGGTGTTGTGAACCTTGTGGTCATGTATGTTGGCATGGTGAACCTTGTGGTCATGTATGCTGGTGTGGTGAACCTTGTGGTCATGTATGCTGGCGTGGTGAACCTTGTGGTCATGTATGCTGGCGTGGTGAACCTTGTGGTCATGTATGCTGGAGTGGTGAACCTTGTTGTCATGTATGCTGGTGTGGTGAACCTTGTGGTCATGTATGGTGTGGTGAACCTTGCGGTCATGAACGCTGGTGTGGTGAACCTTGTTGTCATGTATGCTGGTGTGGTGAACCTTGTAGTCATGTATTCTGGTGTTGTGAACCTAGTGGTCATGTATGCTGGCGTGGGAACCTTTTGGTCATGTATGCTGGTGTGGTATACCTTGTGGTCATGTATGGTGTGGTGAACCTTGTAGTCATGTATGCTGGTGTGGTGAACTTTGTGGTCATGTATCCTGGCGTGGAGAACCTTGTAGTCATGTATGCTGGAGTGGTGAATCGTGTGGTCATGTATTATGGTGTTGTGAATCTTGTGGTCATGTATGCTGGTTTGGTGAACTTTGGGGTCATGTATGCTGGTGTGGAGAACCTTGAGGTCATGTATGCTGATGTGGTGAACCTTTTGGTCATGTATGGTGGTGTGGTGAACTTTGTGGTCATGTATAGTGGTGTGGGGAACCTTGTGGTCATGTATGCTGGTGTGGTGAACCTTGTGGTCATGTATGCTAGTGTGGTGAACGTTCTGGTCATGTATGCTGGTGTTGTGAACCTTGTGGTCATGTATATAGTGGTGTGGTGAACCTTGTGGTCATGTATGGTGTGGTGAACCTTTTGATCATGAATGGTGTGGTGAACCATGTGATCATGTATTGTGGTGAGTTGAACCTTGTTGTCACGTATGGTGTGGTAAACCTTGTGGTCTTAAATGCTTGCGAGTTGAATCGTGTGGTCATGTATGCTGGTGTGGTGAACCTTGTGGTCATGTATGCCGATGTGGTGCACCTTGTGGTCATATATGCTGGTGTTGTGAACCTTGTGGTCATGTATGCTGGTGTTGTGAACTTGTGGTCATGTATGCTGGCGTGGTGAACCTTGTGGTCATGTATGGTGGTGTGGTGAACCTTGTGGTCATGTATGGTGGTGTGGTGAACCTTGTGGTCACGTATGGTGGTGTGGTGAACTTTGTGGTCATGTATGGTGGTGTGGTGAACCTTATGGTCATGTATGCTGGTGTGATGAACTTTGTGGTCATGTATGGTGGTGTGGTGAACCTTGTGGTCATGTATGGTTGTGTGGTGAACCTTGTGGTCATGTATGGTGGCGTGGTGAACCTTGTGGTCATGTATGCTGGTGTAGTGAACCTTGTGGATATGTATGGTGGTGTGGTGAACCTTGTGGTCATGTATGCTGGAGTGGTGAACCTTGTTGTCATGTAAGCAGGTGTGGTGAACTTTGTGGTCATGAATGATGGTGTGGTGAACTTTATGGTTATGTATGCTGGCGTGGTGAACCTTGTGGTGATGTATTGTGTGGTGAACCTTGTGGTCTTAAATGCTTGCGTGGTGAATCTTGTAGTCATGTATCGTGTGATGAACCTTGTGGTCATGTATGCTGGTGTGGTGAACTTTGTGGTCATGTATGCTGGCGTAGTGAACCTTGTGGTCAAGTATGCTGGTGTGGTAAACCTTGAGGTCATGTATGCTGGTGTGGTGAACTTTGTGGTCATGTATGCTGGTGTGGTGAACCTTGTGGTCATGTATGCTGGTGTGGTGAACCTTGTGGTCATGTATGGTGGTGTGGTGAACTTTGTGGTCATGTATAGTGGTGTGGGGAACCTTGTGGTGATGTATGCTGGTGTGGTGAACTTTGTGGTCATGTATGGTGGTGTGGTGAACCTTGTGGTCATGTATGGTGGCGTGGTGAACCTTGTGGTCATGTATGCTGGTGTAGTGAACCTTGTGGTCATGTATGGTGGTGTGGTGAACCTTGTGGTCATGTATGCTGGTGTGGTGAACCTTGTCATGTATGCTGGTGTGGTGAACCTTGTTGTCATGTATGGTGGTTTGGTGAACCTTGTGGTCATGTATTCTGGTGTAGTGAACCTTGTGGTCATGTATGGTAGTGTGGTGAACCTTTTTGTCATGTATGCTGGTGTGGTGAACCTTGTTGTCATGTATGGTGGTGTGGTGAACCTTGTGGTCATGTATGCTGGTGTGGTGAACCTTGTTGTCATGTATGCTGGTGTGGTGAACCTTGTTGTCATGTATGCTGGTGTGGTGAACCTTGTGGTCATGTATGCTAGTGTGGTGAACGTTCTGGTCATGTATGCTGGTGTTGTGAACCTTGTGGTCATGTATATAGTGGTGTGGTGAACCTTGTGGTCATGTATGGTGTGGTGAACCTTGTGGTCATGAATGGTGTGGTGAACCATGTGATCATGTATTGTGGTGAGTTGAACCTTGTGGTCATGTATCGTGTGGTGAACCTTGTTATCATTAATGGTGTGGTAAACCTTGTGGTCTTAAATGCTTGATAGTTGAATCGTGTGGTCATGTTTGCTGGTGTGGTGAACCTTGTGGTCATGTATGCCGGTGTGGTGAACCTTGTGGTCATATATGCTGGTGTTGTGAACCTTGTGGTCATGTATGCTGGTGTTGTGAACTTGTGGTCATGTATGCTGGCGTGGTGAACCTTGTGGTCATGTATGGTGGTGTGGTGAACCTTGTGATCATGTATGGTGGTGTGGTGAACTTTGTGGTCATGTATGGTGGTGTGGTGAACCTTGTTGTCATGTATGCTGGTGTGATGAACTTTGTGGTCATGTATGGTGGTGTGGTGAACTTTGTGGTCATGTATGGTGGTGTGGTGAACCTTGTGGTCATGTATGCTGGTGTGATGAACTTTGTTGTCATGTATGGTGGTGTGGTGAACCTTGTGGTCATGTATGGTGGTGTGGTGAACCTTGTGGTCATGTATGGTGGCGTGGTGAACCTTGTGGTCATGTATTGTGTGGTGAACCTTGTGGTCTTAAATGCTTGCGTGGTGAATCTTGTAGTCATGTATCGTGTGATGAACCTTGTGGTCATGTATGCTGGTGTGGTGAACTTTGTGGTCATGTATGCTGGCGTAGTGAACCTTGTGGTCAAGTATGCTGGTGTGGTAAACCTTGAGGTCATGTATGCTGGTGTGGTGAACTTTGTGGTCATGTATGCTGGTGTGGTGAACCTTGTGGTCATGTATGCTGGTGTGGTGAACCTTGTGGTCATGTATGGTGGTGTGGTGAACTTTGTGGTCATGTATGGTGGTGTGGTGAACCTTGTGGTCATGTAGGCTGTTGTGGTGAACTTTGTGGTCATGTATGGTGGTGTGGTGAACCTTGTGGTCATGTATGGTGGTGTGGTGAACCTTGTGGTCATGTATGGTGGCGTGGTGAACCTTGTGGTCATGTATGCTGGTGTAGTGAACCTTGTGGTCATGTATGGTGGTGTGGTGAACCTTGTGGTCATGTATGCTGGTGTGGTGAACCTTGTTGTCTTGTATGCTGGTGTGGTGAACCTTGTTGTCATGTATGGTGGTGTGGTGAACCTTGTGGTCATGTATGCTGGTGTAGTGAACCTTGTGGTCATGTATGGTGGTGTGGTGAACCTTGTTGTCATGTATGCTGGTGTGGTGAACCTTGTTGTCATGTATGGTGGTGTGGTGAACCTTGTGGTCATGTATGCTAGTGTGGTGAACCTTGTTGTCATGTATGCTGGTGTGGTGAACCTTGTTGTCATGTATGGTGGTGTGGTGAACCTTGTGGTCATGTATGGTGTGGTGAACCTTGTGGTCATAAATGCTTGCGTGGTGAATCTTGTGGTCATGTATGGTATTGTAAACCTTGTGGTCATGTATGCAAGCGTGATGAACCTTGTGGTCATGTATGCTGGTGTGGTGAGCTTTGTGGTCATGTATGCTGGCGTAGTGAACCTTGTGGTCAAGTATGCTAGTGTGGTAAACCTTGAGGTCATGTATGCTGGTGTGGTGAACTTTGTGGTCATGTATGCTGGTGTGGTGAACCTTGTGGTCATGTATGCTGGTGTGGTGAACCTTGTGGTCATGTATGGTGGTGTGGTGAACTTTGTGGTCATGTATGGTGGTGTGGTGAACCTTGTGGTCATGTAGGCTGTTGTGGTGAACTTTGTGGTCATGTATGGTGGTGTGGTGAACCTTGTGGTCAAGTATGGTGGTGTGGTGAACCTTGTGGTCATGTATGGTGGCGTGGTGAACCTTGTGGTCATGCATACTGGTGTTGTGGTGAACCTTGTGGTCATGTATGCTGGTGTGGTGAATTGTGGTCATGTATGCTGGAGTGGTGAACCTTGTGGTCATGTATGATGGGGTGGTGAACCTTGTGGTCATGTATGCTGGTGTGGTGAACCTTGTGGTCATATATGCTGGTGTGGTGAACCTTGTGGTCATGTATGGTGTGGTGAACCTTGTGGTCATGTATGGTGTGGTGAACCTTGTGATCATGTATGCTGGTGTGGTGAACCTTGAGGTCATGTATGCTGGAGTGGTGAACCTTGTGGTCATGTATGCTGGCGTGGTGAACCTTGTGGTCATGTATGCTGGTGTGGTGAACCTTGTGGTCATGTATGCTGGAGTGGTGAACCTTGTGGTCATGTATGCTAGTGTGGTGAAACTTGTGGTCATGTATGCTGGTGTGGTGAACATTGTGGTCATGTATGCTGGCGTGGTGAACCTTGTGGTCATGTATGCTGGCGTGGTGAACCTTGTGGTCATGTATGCTGGCGTGGTGAACCTTGTGGTCATGTATGCTGGCGTGGGAACCTTGTGGTCATGTATGTTTGCGTGGTGAACCTTGTGGTCATGTATGCTGGTGTGGTGAACCTTGTTGTCATGTATGCTGGTGTGGTGAACTTTGAGGTCATGTATGCTGGTGTGGTGAACCTTGTGGTCATATATGGTGGCGTTGTGAACCTTGTGGTCATGTATGCTGGTGTGGTGAACCTTGTGGTCATGTATGCTGGCGTGTTGAACTTTGTGGTCATGTATGCTGGCGTGGGGAACCTTGTAGTAATGTATGCTGGTGTGGTGAATCGTGTGGTCATGTATTGTGGTATTGTGAATCTTGTGGTCATGTACGCTGGTTTGGTGAACCTTGGGGTCATGTATGCTGGTGTGGAGGACCTTGAGGTCATGTATGCTGATGTGGTGAACCTTGTGGTCATGTAAGCTGGCGTGATAAAACTTGTTGTCATATATACTGGCGTGGTGAACCTTGTGGTCATGTATGGTGTTGTGGTGAACCTTGTAGTCATTAAAGATGGTGTGTTGAATCTTGTGGTCATGTATGCTGGTGTGGTGAATCTTTTGGTCATGTATGCTGGTGTGGTGAAGATTGTGGTCATGTATGCTGGTGTGGTAAACCTTGTGGTCATGTATACTGGCGTGGTGAACCTTGTGGTCATTAAAGATGGTGTGTTGAATCTTGTGGTCATGTATGCTGGTGTGGTGAATCTTTTGGTCATGTATGCTGGAGTGGTGAAGATTGTGGTCATGTATGCTGGTGTGGTAAACCTTGTGGTCATGTATACTGGCGTGGTGAACCTTGTGGTCATGTATGCTGGTGTGGTGAACCTTGTAGTCATTAAAGATGGTGTGGTGAACCTCGTGGTCATGTATGCTGGTGTGGTGAAGATTGTGGTCATTTATGCTAGTGTTGTGAACCTTGTGGTCATGTATGCTGGCGTGGTGAACCTTGTGGTCATGTATACTGGCGTGGTGAACCTTGTAGTCATTAAAGATGGTGTGGTGAACCTTGTGGTCATGTATGCTCGCGTGGTGAACCTTGTGGTCATGTACGCTGGTGTTGTGAGCCTTGTGGTCATGTATGCTGGTGTGGTAATCCTTGTGGTAATCAATGCTAGCATGGTGAACCTTATGGTCATGTATGCTGGCGTGGAGAACCTTGTGTTTATGTATGGTGGTTAGGTGAACCTTGTGGTCATGTATGTTGGCGTGGAGAACCTTGTGGTCATGTATGGTGGTGAGGTGAACCTTGTGGTCATGTATGGTGTGGTGAAACTTGTGGTCATGTATGGTGTGGAGAACCTTGTGGTCATGTATGGTGGTATAGTTAACCTTGTGGTCTTGTATGCTGGCGTGGTGAACCTTGTGGTCATGTATGATGGCGTGGTGAACCTTGTGGTCATGTATGCTGGCGTGGTGAACCTTGTGGTCATGTATGCTGGCGTGGTGAACCTTGTGGTCATGTATGGTGTTGTGGTGAACCTTGTGGTCATGTATGCTGGTATAGTGAACCTTGTGGTCTTGTATGCTGGCGTGGTGAACCTTGTGGTCATGTATGCTGGTGTGGTGAACCTTGTGGTCTTGTATGCTGGTATAGTGAACCTTGTGGTCATGTATGCTGGTATAGTGAACCTTGTGGTGTTGTATGCTGGCGTGGTGAACCTTGTGGTCATGTATGATGGCGTGGTGAAACTTGTGGTCATGTATAGTGTACTCACCTTGTTGTACTCACCTAGTTGTGTTTGCGGGGGTTGAGCTCTGGCTCTTTGGTCCCGCCTCTCAACCGTCAATCAACAGGTGTACAGATTCCTGAGCCTATCGGGCTCTGTCATATCTACACTTGAAACTGTGTATGGAGTCAGCCTCCACCACATCACTTCCTAATGCATTCCATTTGTCAACCACTCTGACACTAAAAAAGTTCTTTCTAATATCTCTGTGGCTCATTTGGGCACTCAGTTTCCACCTGTGTCCCCTAGTACGTGTGCCCCTTGTGTTAAATAGACTGTCTTTATCTACCCTATCAATCCCCTTCAGAATCTTGAATGTGGTGATCATGTCCCCCCTAACTCTTCTGTCTTCCAGCGAAGTGAGGTTTAATTCCCGTAGTCTCTCCTCGTAGCTCATACCTCTCAGCTCGGGTACTAGTCTGGTGGCAAACCTTTGAACCTTTTCCAGTTTAGTCTTATCCTTGACTAGATATGGACTCCATGCTGGGGCTGCATACTCCAGGATTGGCCTGACATATGTGGTATACAAAGTTCTGAATGATTCTTTACACAAGTTTCTGAATGCCGTTCGTATGTTGGCCAGCCTGGCATATGCCGCTGATGTTATCCGCTTGATATGTGCTGCAGGAGACAGGTCTGGCGTGATATCAACCCCCAAGTCTTTTTCCATCTCTGACTCCTGAAGAATTTCCTCTCCCAGATGATACCTTGTATCTGGCCTCCTGCTCCCTACACCTATCTTCATTACATTACATTTGGTTGGGTTAAACTCTAACAACCATTTGTTCGACCATTCCTTCAGCTTGTCTAGGTCTTCTTGAAGCCTCAAACAGTCCTCTTCTGTTTTAATCCTTCTCATAATTTTAGCATCGTCCGCAAACATTGAGAGAAATGAATCGATACCCTCCGGGAGATCATTTACATATATCAGAAACAAGATAGGACCGAGTACAGAGCCCTGTGGGACTCCACTGGTGACTTCACGCCAATCGGAGGTCTCACCCCTCACCGTAACTCTCTGCTTCCTATTGCTTAGATACTCCCTTATCCACTGGAGCACCTTACCAGCTACACCTGCCTGTCTCTCCAGCTTATGTACCAGCCTCTTATGCGGTACTGTGTCAAAGGCTTTCCGACAATCCAAGAAAATGCAGTCCGCCCAGCCCTCTCTTTCTTGCTTAATCTGTGTCACCTGATCGTAGAATTCTATCAAGCCTGTAAGGCAAGATTTACCCTCCCTGAATCCATGTTGGCGATTTGTCACGAAGTCCCTTCTCTCCAGATGTGTTACCAGGTTTTTTCTCACGATCTTCTCCATCACCTTGCATGGTATACAAGTCAAGGACACTGGCCTGTAGTTCAGTGCCTCTTGTCTGTCGCCCTTTTTGTATATTGGGACCACATTCGCCGTCTTCCATATTTCTGGTAGGTCTTCCGTCTCTAGTGACTTACTATACACTATGGAGAGTGGCAGGCAAAGTGCCTCTGCACACTCTTTCAGTACCCATGGTGAGATCCCATCTGGACCAACAGCCTTTCTAACATCCAGATCCAGCAGGTGTCTCTTGACCTCCTCTCTCGTAATTTCGAACTCCTCCAAGGCCGCCTGGTTTACCTCCCTTTCTCCTAGCACAGTGACCTCACCCTGTTCTATTGTGAAGACCTCCTGGAACCTCTTGTTGAGTTCCTCACACACCTCTCTGTCATTCTCTGTATACCTGTCCTCGCCTGTTCTAAGTTTCAATACCTGTTCTTTCACTGTTGTTTTCCTTCTGATGTGACTGTGGAGTAGCTTTGGTTCGGTCTTGGCTTTGTTTGCTATATCATTTTCAAAATTTTTCTCTGCTTCTCTTCTCACCCTGACGTACTCATTCCTGGTTCTCTGGTATCTCTCTCTGCTTTCTGGTGTTCTGTTATTCCGGAAGTTCCTCCACGCCTTTTTGTTCAGTTTCTTCGCTTCCATACATGCCCTATTATACCATGGATTCTTCTGTTGCTTCTCGGATTTTTCCCTTTGGGCCGGGATGAACCTGTTTACTGCCTCCTGACACTTTTGGGTAACATAGTCCATCATACCCTGTACAGACTTGTCTCTGAGGTCTGTGTCCCAAGGTATTTCACTTAGGAAACTTCTCATCTGTTCATAATTCCCCTTTCGGTATGCCAGCCTTTTGATTCCTAGTTCTTTTTGGGGGGAGATAAGTCCTAGCTCTACCAGGTACTCAAAGTTCAATACACTGTGGTCACTCATTCCCAGGGGCGCTTCCATCTTAACTTCCCTTATATCCCATTCATTTAGGGTAAATATCAAATCAAGCATTGCTGGTTCATCTTCTCCTCTCATTCTTGTTGGTTCTTTGGTGTGCTGGCTTAGAAAGTTTCTTGTTGCCACGTCCAGCAGCTTAGCTCTCCATGTTTCTGGTCCTTCATGCGGGTCTCTGTTCTTCCAATCTATCTTCCCATGGTTGAAGTCTCCCATAATTAGTAGTCCAGATCCATTCCTGCTAGCAACAGAAGCTGCTCTTTCTATTATGTTAATGGTGGCCATGTTGTTTCTATCATATTCCTGTCTAGGTCTTCTGTCATTTGGTGGTGGATTATATATGACTGCGACTATAATTTTTTTCCCTCCATTTGTTACAGTACCTGCTATGTAGTCACTAAAACCTTCACAGCCCTGAATATCCATCTCCTCAAAATCCCAGCCTTGTCTTACCAGCAGAGCTACACCACCCCCACCTCTTCCTTCCCTCTCTTTCCTCATAACATAATAGTCCTGTGGGAACACTGCATTTGTTATCGTTTTCGTGATCTTTGTTTCTGTGAGGGCTATTATGTCTGGGTTTTCCTCTAGTACCAGTTCTCCAAGCTCATTTGCTTTATTTGTAATTCCATCTATGTTTGTGTACATCGCTTTGAGGCTCACTTTCTTCTGTCCCTTCTCAAATCGCCTCCTTGGTGAGTGTTCTGCTGGTGGGGGAGGCTGTTCCATGGGTGTGAGGACCTGTGAGGTGGATAACAGGGTCTCAGAGGATACTGGGATGAGGTGCGGGGGATCCAGTGAAGGGGGAGGGACAGGGAGGGTATGGGGTGAAAGGGGAGGGAGGACGGGAAGGAAAGGGGGGGAGGGAGGACTCGGGAGGAGGGGAGGGGTAGAAGGGTGGGGATTGGGTGTGGGGGGAGGGAGATTTTGCTGAACATTTGAGTGGGGGCAGGGAGGGTTTGGGGTAGGGGGGTTTTCTATGCAGAGGAGGGAGGCGGGGTTGTCCTCCTTTCTGGCGTTATTGGGTAGCTGGTTGTGGGTTCCCCCCTCGCCTCTGGGGGTGTTGGGTTGGGAGCTGTGACTTCCTGGTTTTCCCCTCTCGCCCTGCGCCTCTTCCTTGCTTCTGCCGCCACGGCTCTCTCCTCCCTTGTCATGTCTCTTTGGAGGAATACATTTTTTAATTTTCCCACGTTTTTCAGGGAGCTCTTCCTTGATAGGATCTTCTCCTTTGTGTTCTCGTTTGCAAACACTATCTTTATCATTCGGTCTCGGTCTTTGTTGTACCGGCCTAGCCTGAAAACCTTCTCAATGCTATGCTCAGCCCCTTCCATGTCTAGTGCCTTTAGTACTTCATTCACTGCTGCTTTGTCCTTGTCACTCCACTCTGTCCTATTAGATCCTTCCTGTTCCTTAATACCCACAGCAACCACTGATCTGTTCCTTTCCAGCAGTTGGCTAGTGGAGCGTGCCGCCTCCTGCGAGGTGGCTGCTTTCATGGCCACCTCCATCACTGCAGTCATTACTTCAGAGTTATTTTTTTTTAGTATTTCCGCAAATGTTGCTTTTATTGTGGCATTCTCATCCAGAAAACTATTACCACCTTCTCCCTGGGTGGTTTTCTGATTCTCAGCCTCGATACCATTTTCTTTGAGGGCTCTAATCTCCTCCTTTGCTGCTGTCAGCTCTCTTTTCAGGTTGCTTATTTCGTTCTTCATTTCCTGCATCATTTCTTGCATCTCACTCTTGATGTCCTCCAGAAACTGGGCGAACATTTCCTTCATCTCGTCACCTTGGCTCTTTCCTGTTCCCCTGGGACCTCTGGCTGCCTGTTACGAACTCGGATCCAGCGTCCGAACTTGGAGCAGTGACAAACACGCCATCTGTGGGTCAGCTCCCGAAACCCCCGCCAAACGAACGACGACACCTAGTGAGGACAGCGTGTACTGGCCTCGAGGACCAGTTTCCAGTCTGGTTCAGCGCTCAACACCGCCGCTCCTGACCTCTGGTGAGGTGGTGCTCCGACGACAGCGCCATCTATGGACTGGATACGTCAAGCGTTTGTATCTGAAGCCCGTAAGTGGGATGTATTAGTGTCCCGGTTATTGATGACGTGTCTGCTTACAGAGTCGACCTGGGACCACTGTGTTGAAGGTGAAGTCAGTCTACCCGAGGCAGCCAGTCTCCATACTGTGAAGTTTGCTGCAGCTGTTGTGACGTCGTCCCCCCGGAAGAACACTGTGGTGTGTTAAGCCTGCCAATGGAGTGGCAGTGAAAGGATTTACCCGGGACCGACGGTTGGAGACGATAATCCACTGGGGTATTGAGGACAGGAGGGTGATTGGTGATATCACACGAGACTCCTGTCTAGGGCGTACCCTTTTTATCGTTCGTGGAGTGGCCGTACCAGCCTTGGTGGCTCAGTACCTGCCAGCAGACCTGCTGGACGTGTGGTTGACGGCCTCCACGACGGTGCCCCCAGTGGACCTGTGTTGTGGCTGACCTGTGGCCAGGGTAGGCTCGACGTTCTCAGAGGACACGTCTTGAGGCCACGAAGAAAGCACCGCGGACTCAGCACCTAGCTTCTTGATCAAGAGTCTTCAGCAGAAGACTAGATTGTGCACGATCCCCATGTAAAGTGTTAATACCCCTCCCCTTTGTGTACTCTTTTATTCTATATATTTAATTGGTGTTGGTGAACATTATATTATATTAAGTTCTTAGCTTTCTTTCCCTACTCCCTTTAAGTTACTTGCGTCACGGATCGCATCCCTTGAAAGCCTCTACTGGCTTGGGGTCGGATATATATCTTCCTCTAACGACATCAGAGTAAGAACCCCGTTGCGTCCCGAGAGGGCCGTAACATAATTGGCATCCCCAGCGGGATCCGTCCCCTTGTTAAGTATGTTTGACAGGGGTGGTGAAGTGGCGTAATCCCTGTAAATAATTCCCCCTGTGTGTGACGATTGTGACGTTATACGTCCTGTGCGGTGCTCAGAGTGACTAAGTGCGATATTGTGCAGTGCGGTGCTCGCTGTGATTAAGCGATTAAGTGCAATATTGACTAGTGCGGTGCTCAGTGATTCGGTGCAATATTGTAGAGCGAAGTGTTCGCTTGGACTCAGTGCAATATTGGGCAGTGCGGTGCCCGAAGTGATTACGTGCAATATTGGCAAGTGCAGTGTTTGGTGCGATAAAGTGCAATATTGGCGTAGAACAGTGCTCGGTGCGTTAAGTGCTAACGTGTAAGCAGTGTGTTAAGTGCTAAGTGTTCCATCTGTGACAATGGCAGACAAAGCTACCATCGATGATCTGGACGAGGTTCAGGCTTTTCTGAACAGAGAAGATTGTCTTACCAGATTAAAATATCTGAGTAAACCAGAGCTTGTACTAGTGAGCGCCTACCTGGAGATAAAGATCCGTGCCAGTGATTCCCGTGTGGAGATCTTGTCCAAGGTTCACCGGCACCTGAAGGCAGAAGAAAAACAGGGAAGCGAGACTCCTAGTACAAGGGAAGGTGAGGAAATAGCTTCCACGGAAAAGGAAGATAAGGGCAGTGACGTTGACAGTGATGCAGGTGAGCTTAATATCAGCTTCCTAACAGTCAAGATGCGTGCCCTGGAAATTAATCGGGAAATTGAATGGAAGAAGTTAGAAATGGAACGAGAATTAAAAGATAAAGAAATGGAGATGAAAGAAAAAGAATTGGCGATGAGGCGTTTAGAATTAGAAAGAGAAGAGAAACGAGAGAGACAAGATAAAGAATTAGAGATGAGACGTTTAGAATTAGAAGAAAGGAAAACAGAGAGAGAAAGAGAAGAGAAACGAGAGAGAGAAGAGAGAGAAAGAGAAGAGAAACGAGAGAGAGAAGAACGAGAAAGAGAAGAGAAACGAGAAAGAGAAGAGCGAGAAAGAGAAGAAAGACGAGAGAGGGAAGAACGAGAAAGAGAGAGAGAAGAACGAGACAGGCAAGAACGACAGGACAAAGAGGAAAGAGAGAGACAACATGAACTAGAAGTTTTGCGATTAGGTGGTGGTCGGAGGCAAACAACGGACACCAGTAGCTTCGATCCGGTACGCAACATCAAAATGGTCCCCAAATTCCATGAGAAGGAGGTGTCAAAATTCTTTGCAGCCTTCGAGAAAGTCGCTGCCTCTTTGGAGTGGCCAAGGGAGAATTGGGCCATCATGATACAGTCAGTCTTGACTGGGAAGGCCCAAACTGCCTACTCTACGTTATCCCTTGACGACTCCAGCGATTATGACAAGGTGAAGAAAGTTGTGCTCATGGCGTACCAATTGGTACCTGAGGCGTATAGGCAAAAGTTCAGAAACCTGAAGAAGACCTCAGAGCACACTTTCACAGAGTTCGCCACGATCAAGGAGCGACTTTTTCAAGAATGGTGTGCCTCTCGGAAGGTGGAGACCAGGGAAGACCTCGAACAGCTGATTCTGCTCGAAGACTTCAAGGATTGTTTGTCTGGAGACCTCAAGACATACTTAGAAGAGCAGCAGGTGGAGACCTTGAGTGCAGCAGCCACCATGGCTGAAGAGTATATCCTGACTCATAGGCCGTCTGCTAAGTACGTCCCGAGGAATTACCAGCGCCGGTTTGACAGACCTCACGACGAAGAAGAAAGACCCGTCCCACAAAGTGTTAAGAAGACTCCCCCAGGTAGCCCTCGAAGAACAAGTCCTAGTAGTCCGAAACACCGTAGTCCGAGGAGGAACATGGTGTGCTGGACTTGTGGGCAGAAAGGGCACATAGCTGCTAGGTGCCGAGGTAGAAGAGGTGGCAGCGCACGAAGGGAGGTGATGTTGGTGAGCTGTGTTACATCACCAGTAGGAAACCAGTCTACGACGACGCAGGAAGGACCAAGTTTGTTGGCCCCTCACACTTCAACCGGGTATGTAACGAGTGATCATACTGGTAGATCAATTGTAGTGCTCAGAGATAGTGGAGCAGCCCAGTCCCTGATCGTGAAGAGCTCGTTACCCGAGGGAGTAAGTGTGGATGGGAGACCAGAGGTGATCCTGGTTGGGTTTCCTAGGACGCAGTACATCGCCCCCTTAGTGCCAGTACATCTCGACTCGCCTTATTTCAGCGGCACATGTGCGTTGGCAGTAGTCGATACCCTCCCTGTGGCTGGGATTGACGTGGTACTAGCCAACGACTTGGTGACAGATTGGAGCACCAATCGTCCCAAGGTTGCGGACGAGTCTACCGGAACAGCACGGTCTGAGGTAACAGGCAGTGGTAATGTCCAGGTAAAGACAGACCCGGATTTGAACATGTTTAATTTGTCCTCTCACCCGCAGATCGACGAGATTCTAGCAGTGTCTCCTGATTCTCTCGACGAGGAACATGAAGTTAAGAAGGCAGAAGTACCTGAGCTAGAAAAGAGGCCTTGTGTGCAGACACCCACGGATACCAACGAGTCTGGAGCGAAGGCTGAGGTGTGCTTGCGGTATGGCAAGTTACAGCGTGTAGTGGACCAGCCAGAGATTCCCCAGACGTCAGAGGTATGTGAGGTGCGTTCAAAAGGTCTAGTGCCCTCTTTGGTCCAAGCCAGGCTAGTGGATGGTGCCGGCTATGGACATGACAAGCTCAGGAAACTTATCCCTCGACTTACCAAATGTTTCCTATTGGTATTTTGTTTGTTTTTCGTATGTGTTCTCGTTTGTGCTCTCGGTGAGGACCGGTGGACGACCCGACGAATGATGGCTCCCATGAACATCGCGAAGAGGTCCCAGGGATTGGAGATTTGTACTGCAAGTGTTGCAGTTGAAGAAGGGACCTGGGAGGTAATAGATGATACAGGAGGTACGATATGTGATAGTAGGAGTGACTGTTTCCGACAGGTTGACACCCCCCGCGTGACTGCTGAGCCTCAACACAGCGTTATACGGAACGTTGGTCGACCTGACGGGGGCAGAGCGAATGCCATCTTCGGTGAGCAAGCAGCCCTGTTGAAACTAGGTGTGGGCCTAGTAGAGGAGTGTATAGTAAGTACTGACTTGCCCATTGTCGCTAGCACTCTGAATTATCAGACCCCTGTATTCCAGGTTCCTGCCTCCCTGAAGGACCATCGGACCGGCACCAGAAATGCCGTCTGTGGACAGCCATCATCGGTGCCACGACATAGGGAAGTGTCGAGTTACCCCAGATCGTGTCGAAACCAATCCGTACTCGAGAGAGGTGAGATGATGCCCCTGCTTGACATCGCAGTGGAGACGTGGGAGACGTGGAAGATTACGTCAGGCAGATCATTGCCTTCAATCTGCAAGCTCCCGTTGTGCCGGAAATGGCTAATAGAAAAGTTCTGTGGACAAGACAACCTCATCACACCAGTTCATAGTATAAGTAAGTCCATTTGGAGTTGTGTCGCCCTGCTAATTTGGTTTGTGTTTTTTATAGAACCCCAAACCAAATTCTTTTTGGTGGGGAGGTGTTACGAACTCGGATCCAGCGTCCGAACTTGGAGCAGTGACAAACACGCCATCTGTGGGTCAGCTCCCGAAACCCCCGCCAAACGAACGACGACACCTAGTGAGGACAGCGTGTACTGGCCTCGAGGACCAGTTTCCAGTCTGGTTCAGCGCTCAACACCGCCGCTCCTGACCTCTGGTGAGGTGGTGCTCCGACGACAGCGCCATCTATGGACTGGATACGTCAAGCGTTTGTATCTGAAGCCCGTAAGTGAGATGTATTAGTGTCCCGGTTATTGATGACGTGTCTGCTTACAGAGTCGACCTGGGACCACTGTGTTGAAGGTGAAGTCAGTCTACCCGAGGCAGCCAGTCTCCATACTGTGAAGTTTGCTGCAGCTGTTGTGACGTCGTCCCCCCGGAAGAACACTGTGGTGTGTTAAGCCTGCCAATGGAGTGGCAGTGAAAGGATTTACCCGGGACCGACGGTTGGAGACGATAATCCACTGGGGTATTGAGGACAGGAGGGTGATTGGTGATATCACACGAGACTCCTGTCTAGGGCGTACCCTTTTTATCGTTCGTGGAGTGGCCGTACCAGCCTTGGTGGCTCAGTACCTGCCAGCAGACCTGCTGGACGTGTGGTTGACGGCCTCCACGACGGTGCCCCCAGTGGACCTGTGTTGTGGCTGACCTGTGGCCAGGGTAGGCTCGACGTTCTCAGAGGACACGTCTTGAGGCCACGAAGAAAGCACCGCGGACTCAGCACCTAGCTTCTTGATCAAGAGTCTTCAGCAGAAGACTAGATTGTGCACGATCCCCATGTAAAGTGTTAATACCCCTCCCCTTTGTGTACTCTTTTATTCTATATATTTAATTGGTGTTGGTGAACATTATATTATATTAAGTTCTTAGCTTTCTTTCCCTACTCCCTTTAAGTTACTTGCATCACGGATCGCATCCCTTGAAAGCCTCTACTGGCTTGGGGTCGGATATATATCTTCCTCTAACGACATCAGAGTAAGAACCCCGTTGCGTCCCGAGAGGGCCGTAACACTGCCATGCTTGACCCTGTTGGGATGGGGGAGGGAGAGAGAGAGAGAGAGGAAGAGAGAGAGAAAGAGAGAGAGAGAAAGGGAGTGATAAAGGGAGAGATAAATGGGTGGGTGGGGGGGGATCCGACCCTTCCACTGAAGTGAGAAGAAAGTAGAAGGGGAGGGGGGGGAGGAGATGGAGAGAGAGGCGGGAGGGAGAGAGAGGAGAGGGAGAGAGTGGGTGAGGGAGAGAGTGGGTGAGGGAGAGAGCGGGTGAGGGAGAGAGCGGGTGAGGGAGAGAGGGGGGGGGAGGTGTGTGTGTGTGTGTGTGTGTGGGCAGAGAGGGAGGGGGAAGGAAAGAGAGGGAGGGAGAGGGGAGGGAGGGGGAAGGAAAGAGAGGGAGGGGGAAGGAAAGAGAGGGAGGGAGAGCGGGAGGGAGGGAGGGAGAGAGAGAGAGAGAGAGAGAGAGAGAGAGAGAGAGAGAGAGAGAGAAAGAGAGAGAGAGCAGGAGAGAGAGAGCAGGAGAGAGAGAGCAGGAGAGAGATAGTGGGAGAGGGAGAGAGGGAGAGTGGGGAGGGGAAGAGTGTGTGTATGGGCGATGCGGGGGACTGGGGGTGGGGGGGGGGCGGAGATGGCGACTAAGTCAGGTCAGGTCCGATGGGGGGGGGGGGATAGTAAGGTCCTATCCCAAGTGTTAATGCCTTTTCCCCTGACTGGACAATTGTGTGTGTGTGTGTGTGTGCCCGTGTGTGTGTGTGTCTGTTTTAGCGTGTGCACACTTGTGTGCGTGTGGTGAACCTTGTGGTCATGTATGGTATGGTGAACCTTGTGGTCATGTATGCTGGCGTGGTGAACCTTGTGGTCATGTATACTGGTGTTGTGAACCTTGTGGTCATGTATGTTGGCATGGTGAACCTTGTGGTCATGTATGCTGGTGTGGTGAACCTTGTGGTCATGTATGCTGGCGTGGTGAACCTTGTGGTCATGTATGCTGGCGTGGTGAACCTTGTGGTCATGTATGCTGGAGTGGTGAACCTTGTTGTCATGTATGCTGGTGTGGTGAACCTTGTGGTCATGTATGGTGTGGTGAACCTTGCGGTCATGAACGCTGGTGTGGTGAACCTTGTTGTCATGTATGCTGGTGTGGTGAACCTTGTGGTCATGTATTCTGGTGTTGTGAACCTAGTGGTCATGTATGCTGGCGTGGGAACCTTTTGGTCATGTATGCTGGTGTGGTATACCTTGTGGTCATGTATGGTGTGGTGAACCTTGTAGTCATGTATGGTGGTGTGGTGAACATTGTGGTCATGTATGCTCGTGTGGTGAACCTTGTTGTCAGGTATGGTGGTGTGGTGAACCTTGTGGTCATGTATGCTGGTGTGGTGAACTTTGTGGTCATGTATCCTGGCGTGGAGAACCTTGTAGTCATGTATGCTGGAGTGGTGAATCGTGTGGTCATGTATTATGGTGTTGTGAATCTTGTGGTCATGTATGCTGGTTTGGTGAACTTTGGGGTCATGTATGCTGGTGTGGAGAACCTTGAGGTCATGTATGCTGATGTGGTGAACCTTGTGGTCATGTATGGTGGTGTGGTGAACTTTGTGGTCATGTATAGTGGTGTGGGGAACCTTGTGGTCATGTATGCTGGTGTGGTGAACCTTGTGGTCATGTATGGTAGTGTGGTGAACGTTCTGGTCATGTATTCTGGTGTTGTGAACCTTGTGGTCATGTATATAGTGGTGTGGTGAACCTTGTGGTCATGTATGGTGTGGTGAACCTTGTGGTCATGAATGGTGTGGTGAACCATGTGATCATGTATTGTGGTGAGTTGAACCTTGTTGTCACGTATGGTGTGGTAAACCTTGTGGTCTTAAATGCTTGCGAGTTGAATCGTGTGGTCATGTATGCTGGTGTGGTGAACCTTGTGGTCATGTATGCCGGTGTGGTGCACCTTGTGGTCATGTATGCTGGTGTTGTGAACTTGTGGTCATGTATGCTGGCGTGGTGAACCTTGTGGTCATGTATGGTGGTGTGGTGAACCTTGTGGTCATGTATGGTGGTGTGGTGAACCTTGTGGTCATGTATGGTGGTGTGGTGAACTTTGTGGTCATGTATGGTGGTGTGGTGAACCTTGTGGTCATGTATGCTGGTGTGATGAACTTTGTGGTCATGTATGGTGGTGTGGTGAACCTTGTGGTCATGTATGGTTGTGTGGTGAACCTTGTGGTCATGTATGCTGGTGTGGTGAATTGTGGTCATGTATTCTGGTGTAGTGAACCTTGTGGTCATGTATGGTAGTGTGGTGAACCTTTTTGTCATGTATGCTGGTGTGGTGAACTTTGTTGTCATGTATGGTGGTGTGGTGAACCTTGTGGTCATGTATGCTGGTGTGGTGAACCTTGTTGTCATGTATGCTGGTGTGGTGAACCTTGTTGTCATGTATGCTGGTGTGGTGAACCTTGTGGTCATGTATGCTAGTGTGGTGAACGTTCTGGTCATGTATGCTGGTGTTGTGAACCTTGTGGTCATGTATATAGTGGTGTGGTGAACCTTGTGGTCATGTATGGTGTGGTGAACCTTGTGGTCATGAATGGTGTGGTGAACCATGTGATCATGTATTGTGGTGAGTTGAACCTTGTGGTCATGTATCGTGTGGTGAACCTTGTTATCATTAATGGTGTGGTAAACCTTGTGGTCTTAAATGCTTGATAGTTGAATCGTGTGGTCATGTATGCTGGTGTGGTGAACCTTGTGGTCATGTATGCCGGTGTGGTGAACCTTGTGGTCATATATGCTGGTGTTGTGAACCTTGTGGTCATGTATGCTGGTGTTGTGAACTTGTGGTCATGTATGCTGGCGTGGTGAACCTTGTGGTCATGTATGGTGGTGTGGTGAACCTTGTGGTCATGTATGGTGGTGTGGTGAACCTTGTGGTCATGTATGGTGGTGTGGTGAACTTTGTGGTCATGTATGGTGGTGTGGTGAACCTTGTGGTCATGTATGCTGGTGTGATGAACTTTGTGGTCATGTATGGTGGTGTGGTGAACCTTGTGGTCATGTATGGTGGTGTGGTGAACCTTGTGGTCATGTATGGTGGCGTGGTGAACCTTGTGGTCATGTATTGTGTGGTGAACCTTGTGGTCTTAAATGCTTGCGTGGTGAATCTTGTAGTCATGTATCGTGTGATGAACCTTGTGGTCATGTATGCTGGTGTGGTGAACTTTGTGGTCATGTATGCTGGCGTAGTGAACCTTGTGGTCAAGTATGCTGGTGTGGTAAACCTTGAGGTCATGTATGCTGGTGTGGTGAACTTTGTGGTCATGTATGCTGGTGTGGTGATTCTTGTGGTCATGTATGCTGGTGTGGTGAACCTTGTGGTCATGTATGGTGGTGTGGTGAACTTTGTGATCATGTATGGTGGTGTGGTGAACCTTGTGGTCATGTAGGCTGTTGTGGTGAACTTTGTGGTCATGTATGGTGGTGTGGTGAACCTTGTGGTCATGTATGGTGGTGTGGTGAACCTTGTGGTCATGTATGGTGGCGTGGTGAACCTTGTGGTCATGTATGCTGGTGTAGTGAACCTTGTGGTCATGTATGGTGGTGTGGTGAACCTTGTGGTCATGTATGCTGGTGTGGTGAACCTTGTTGTCATGTATGCTGGTGTGGTGAACCTTGTTGTCATGTATGGTGGTGTGGTGAACCTTGTGGTCATGTATGCTGGTGTAGTGAACCTTGTGGTCATGTATGGTGGTGTGGTGAACCTTGTTGTCATGTATGCTGGTGTGGTGAACCTTGTTGTCATGTATGGTGGTGTGGTGAACCTTGTGGTCATGTATGCTAGTGTGGTGAACCTTGTTGTCATGTATGCTGGTGTGGTGAACCTTGTTGTCATGTATGGTGGTGTGGTGAACCTTGTGGTCATGTATGGTGTGGTGAACCTTGTGGTCATAAATGCTTGCGTGGTGAATCTTGTGGTCATGTATGGTATTGTAAACCTTGTGGTCATGTATGCAAGCGTGATAAACCTTGTGGTCATGTATGCAAGCGTGATGAACCTTGTGGTCATGTATACTGGTGTTGTGGTGAACCTTGTGGTCATGTATGCTGGTGTGGTGAATTGTGGTCATGTATGCTGGAGTGGTGAACCTTGTGGTCATGTATGATGGGGTGGTGAATCTTGTGGTCATGTATGCTGGTGTGGTGAACCTTGTGGTCATATATGCTGGTGTGGTGAACCTTGTGGTCATGTATGGTGTGGTGAACCTTGTGGTCATGTATGTTGTGGTGAACCTTGTGATCATGTATGCTGGTGTGGTGAACCTTGAGGTCATGTATGCTGGAGTGGTGAACCTTGTGGTCATGTATGCTGGCGTGGTGAACCTTGTGGTCATGTATGCTGGTGTGGTGAACCTTGTGGTCATGTATGCTGGAGTGGTGAACCTTGTGGTCATGTATGCTAGTGTGGTGAAACTTGTGGTCATGTATGCTGGTGTGGTGAACCTTGTGGTCATGTATGCTGGCGTGGTGAACCTTGTGGTCATGTATGCTGGCGTGGTGAACCTTGTGGTCATGTATGCTGGCGTGGTGAACCTTGTGGTCATGTATGCTGGCGTGGGAACCTTGTGGTCATGTATGTTTGCGTGGTGAACCTTGTGGTCATGTATGCTGGTGTGGTGAACCTTGTTGTCATGTATGCTGGTGTGGTGAACTTTGAGGTCATGTACGGTGGTGTTGTGAATCTTGTGGTCATGTACGCTGGTTTGGTGAACCTTGGGGTCATGTATGCTGGTGTGGAGAACCTTGAGGTCATGTATGCTGGTGTGGTGAACCTTGTGGTCATATATGGTGGCGTTGTGAACCTTGTGGTCATGTATGCTGGTGTGGTGAACCTTGTGGTCATGTATGCTGGCGTGTTGAACTTTGTGGTCATGTATGCTGGCGTGGGGAACCTTGTAGTAATGTATGCTGGTGTGGTGAATCGTGTGGTCATGTATTGTGGTATTGTGAATCTTGTGGTCATGTACGCTGGTTTGGTGAACCTTGAGGTCATGTATGCTGATGTGGTGAACCTTGTGGTCATGTAAGCTGGCGTGATAAAACTTGTTGTCATATATACTGGCGTGGTGAACCTTGTGGTCATGTATGGTGTTGTGGTGAACCTTGTAGTCATTAAAGATGGTGTGTTGAATCTTGTGGTCATGTATGCTGGTGTGGTGAATCTTTTGGTCATGTATGCTGGTGTGGTGGAGATTGTGGTCATGTATGCTGGTGTGGTAAACCTTGTTGGCATGTATACTGGCGTGGTGAACCTTGTGGTCATTAAAGATGGTGTGTTGAATCTTGTGGTAATGTATGCTGGTGTGGTGAATCTTTTGGTCATGTATGCTGGAGTGGTGAAGATTGTGGTCATGTATGCTGGTGTGGTAAACCTTGTGGTCATGTATACTGGCGGGTGAACCTTGTGGTCATGTATGCTGGTGTGGTGAACCTTGTAGTCATTAAAGATGGTGTGGTGAACCTCGTGGTCATGTATGCTGGTGTGGTGAAGATTGTGGTCATTTATGCTAGTGTTGTGAACCTTGTGGTCATGTATGCTGGCGTGGTGAACCTTGTGGTCATGTATACTGGCGTGGTGAACCTTGTAGTCATTAAAGATGGTGTGGTGAACCTTGTGGTCATGTATGCTCGCGTGGTGAACCTTGTGGTCATGTACGCTGGTGTTGTGAACCTTGTGGTCATGTATGCTGGTGTGGTAATCCTTGGTGGTAATCAATGCTAGCATGGTGAACCTTATGGTCATGTATGCTGGCGTGGAGAACCTTGTGTTTATGTATGGTGGTTAGGTGAACCTTGTGGTCATGTATGTTGGCGTGGAGAACCTTGTGGTCATGTATGGTGGTGAGGTGAACCTTGTGGTCATGTATGGTGTGGTGAAACTTGTGGTCATGTATGGTGTGGAGAACCTTGTGGTCATGTATGGTGGTATAGTTAACCTTGTGGTCTTGTATGCTGGCGTGGTGAACCTTGTGGTCATGTATGATGGCGTGGTGAACCTTGTGGTCATGTATGCTGGCGTGGTGAACCTTGTGGTCATGTATGCCGGCGTGGTGAACCTTGTGGTCATGTATGGTGTTGTGGTGAACCTTGTGGTCATGTATGCTGGTATAGTGAACCTTGTGGTCTTGTATGCTGGCGTGGTGAACCTTGTGGTCATGTATGCAGGTGTGGTGAACCTTGTGGTCTTGTATGCTGGTATAGTGAACCTTGTGGTCATGTATGCTGGTATAGTGAACCTTGTGGTGTTGTATGCTGGCGTGGTGAACCTTGTGGTCATGTATGATGGCGTGGTGAAACTTGTGGTCATGTATAGTGTGGTGAACCTTGTGGTCATGTATGGTATGGTGAACCTTGTGGTCATGTATGCTGGCGTGGTGATGAACCTTGTGGTCATGTATACTGGTGTTGTGAACCTTGTGGTCATGTATGTTGGCATGGTGAACCTTGTGGTCATGTATGCTGGTGTGGTGAACCTTGTGGTCATGTATGCTGGCGTGGTGAACCTTGTGGTCATGTATGCTGGCGTGGTGAACCTTGTGGTCATGTATGCTGGAGTAGTGAACCTTGTTGTCATGTATGCTGGTGTGGTGAACCTTGTGGTCATGTATGGTGTGGTGAACCTTGCGGTCATGAACGCTGGTGTGGTGAACCTTGTTGTCATGTATGCTGGTGTGGTGAACCTTGTGGTCATGTATTCTGGTGTTGTGAACCTAGTGGTCATGTATGCTGGCGTGGGAACCTTTTGGTCATGTATGCTGGTGTGGTATACCTTGTGGTCATGTATGGTGTGGTAAACCTTGTAGTCATGTATGGTGGTGTGGTGAACATTGTGGTCACGTATGCTCGTGTGGTGAACCTTGTTGTCAGGTATGGTGGTGTGGTGAACCTTGTGGTCATGTATGCTGGTGTGGTGAACTTTGTGGTCATGTATCCTGGCGTGGAGAACCTTGTAGTCATGTTTGCTGGAGTGGTGAATCGTGTGGTCATGTATTATGGTGTTGTGAATCTTGTGGTCATGTATGCTGGTTTGGTGAACTTTGGGGTCATGTATGCTGGTGTGGAGAACCTTGAGGTCATGTATGCTGATGTGGTGAACCTTGTGGTCATGTATGGTGGTGTGGTGAACTTTGTGGTCATGTATAGTGGTGTGGGGAACCTTGTGGTCATGTATGCTGGTGTGGTGAACCTTGTGGTCATGTATGCTAGTGTGGTGAACGTTCTGGTCATGAATGCTGGTGTTGTGAACCTTGTGGTCATGTATATAGTGGAGTGGTGAACCTTGTGGTCATGTATGGTGTGGTGAACCTTGTGGTCATGAATGGTGTGGTGAACCATGTGATCATGTATTGTGGTGAGTTGAACCTTGTTGTCACGTATGGTGTGGTAAACCTTGTGGTCTTAAATGCTTGCGAGTTGAATCGTGTGGTCATGTATGCTGGTGTGGTGAACCTTGTGGTCATGTATGCCGGTGTGGTGCACCTTGTGGTCATGTATGCTGGTGTTGTGAACTTGTGGTCATGTATGCTGGCGTGGTGAACCTTGTGGTCATGTATGCTGGTGTTGTGAACTTGTGGTCATGTATGCTGGCGTGGTGAACCTTGTGGTCATGTATGGTGGTGTGGTGAACCTTGTGGTCATGTATGGTGGTGTGGTGAACCTTGTGGTCATGTATGGTGGTGTGGTGAACTTTGTGGTCATGTATGGTGGTGTGGTGAACCTTGTGGTCATGTATGCTGGTGTGATGAACTTTGTGGTCATGTATGGTGGTGTGGTGAACCTTGTCGTCATGTATGGTTGTGTGGTGAACCTTGTGGTCATGTATGCTGGTGTGGTGAATTGTGTTCATGTATGCTGGAGTGGTGAACCTTGTGGTCATGTATGATGGGGTGGTGAACCTTGTGGTCATGTATGCTGGTGTGGTGAACCTTGTGGTCAAATATGCTGGTGTGGTGAACCTTGTGGTCATGTATGGTGTGGTGAACCTTGTGGTCATGTATGGTGTGGTGAACCTTGTGGTCATGTATGCTGGTGTGGTGAACCTTGAGGTCATGTATGCTGGAGTGGTGAACCTTGTGGTCATGTATGCTGGCGTGGTGAACCTTGTGGTCATGTATGCTGGTGTGGTGAACCTTGTGGTCATGTATGCTGGAGTGGTGAACCTTGTGGTCATGTATGCTAGTGTGGTGAAACTTGTGGTCATGTATGCTGGTGTGGTGAACCTTGTGGTCATGTATGCTGGCGTGGTGAACCTTGTGGTTATGTATGCTGGCGTGGTGAACCTTGTGGTCATGTATGCTGGCGTGGTGAACCTTGTGGTCATGTATGCTGGCGTGGGAACCTTGTGGTCATGTATGTTTGCGTGGTGAACCTTGTGGTCATGTATGCTGGTGTGGTGAACCTTGTTGTCATGTATGCTGGTGTGGTGAACTTTGAGGTCATGTACAGTGGTGTTGTGAATCTTGTGGTCATATACACTGGTTTAGTGAACCTTGGGGTCATGTATGCTGGAGTGGAGAACCTTGAGGTCATGTATGCTGGTGTGGTGAACCTTGTGGTCATATATGGTGGCGTTGTGAACCTTGTGGTCATGTATGCTGGTGTGGTGAACCTTGTGGTCAGGTATGCTGGCGTGTTGAACTTTGTGGTCATGTATGCTGGCGTGGGGAACCTTGTAGTAATGTATGCTGGTGTGGTGAATCGTGTGGTCATGTATTGTGGTATTGTGAATCTTGTGGTCGTGTACGCAGGTTTGGTGAACCTTGGGGTCATGTATGCTGGTGTGGAGGACCTTGAGGTCATGTATGCTGATGTGGTGAACCTTGTGGTCATGTAAGCTGGCGTGATAAAACTTGTTGTCATATATACTGGCGTGGTGAACCTTGTGGTCATGTATGGTGTTGTGGTGAACCTTGTAGTCATTAAAGATGGTGTGTTGAATCTTGTGGTCATGTATGCTGGTGTGGTGAATCTTTTGGTCATGTATGCTGGTGTGGTGAAGATTGTGGTCATGTATGCTGGTGTGGTAAACCTTGTGGTCATGTATACTGGCGTGGTGAACCTTGTGGTCATTAAAGATGGTATGTTGAATCTTGTGGTCATGTATGCTGGTGTGGTGAATCTTTTGGTCATGTATGCTGGTGTGGTGAAGATTTTGGTCATGTATGCTGGTGTGGTAAACCTTGTGGTCATGTATACTGGCGTGGTGAACCTTGTGGTCATGTATGCTGGAGTGGTGAACCTTGTAGTCATTAAAGATTGTGTGGTGAACCTCGTGGTTATGTATGCTGGTGTGGTGAAGATTGTGGTCATTTATGCTAGTGTTGTGAACCTTGTGGTCATGTATGCTGGCGTGGTGAACCTTGTGGTCATGTATACTGGCGTGGTGAACCTTGTAGTCATTAAAGATGGTGTGGTGAACCTTGTGGTCATGTATGCTCGCGTGGTGAACCTTGTGGTCATGTACGCTGGTGTTGTGAACCTTGTGGTCATGTATGCTGGTGTGGTAATCCTTGTGGTAATCAATGCTAGCATGGTGAACCTTATGGTCATGTATGCTGGCGTGGAGAACCTTGTGTTTATGTATGGTGGTTAGGTGAACCTTGTGGTCATGTATGTTGGCGTGGAGAACCTTGTGGTCATGTATGGTGGTGAGGTGAACCTTGTGGTCATGTATGGTGTGGTGAAACTTGTGGTCATGTATGGTGTGGAGAACCTTGTGGTCATGTATGGTGGTATAGTTAACCTTGTGGTCTTGTATGCTGGCGTGGTGAACCTTGTGGTCATGTATGATGGCGTGGTGAACCTTGTGGTCATGTATGCTGGCGTGGTGAACCTTGTGGTCATGTATGCTGGCGTGGTGAACCTTGTGGTCATGTATGGTGTTGTGGTGAACCTTGTGGTCATGTATGCAGGTATAGTGAACCTTGTGGTCTTGTATGCTGGCGTGGTGAACCTTGTGGTCATGTATGCTGGTGTGGTGAACCTTGTGGTCTTGTATGCTGGTATAGTGAACTTTGTGGTCATGTATGCTGGTATAGTGAACCTTGTGGTCTTGTATGCTGGCGTGGTGAACCTTGTGGTCATGTATGATGGCGTGGTGAAACTTGTGGTCATGTATAGTGTGGTGAACCTTGTGGTCATGTATGGTATGGTGAACCTTGTGGTCATGTATGCTGGCGTGGTGAACCTTGTGGTCATGTATACTGGTGTTGTGAACCTTGTGGTCATGTATGTTGGCATGGTGAACCTTGTGGTCATGTATGCTGGTGTGGTGAACCTTGTGGTCATGTATGCTGGCGTGGTGAACCTTGTGGTCATGTATGCTGGCGTGGTGAACCTTGTGGTCATGTATGCTGGAGTGGTGAATCTTGTTGTCATGTATGCTGGTGTGGTGAACCTTGTGGTCATGTATGGTGTGGTGAACCTTGCGGTCATGAACGCTGGTGTGGTGAACCTTGTTGTCATGTATGCTGGTGTGGTGAACCTTGTGGTCATGTATTCTGGTGTTGTGAACCTAGTGGTCATGTATGCTGGCGTGGGAACCTTTTGGTCATATATGCTGGTGTGGTATACCTTGTGGTCATGTATGGTGTGGTGAACCTTGTAGTCATGTATGGTGGTGTGGTGAACATTGTGGTCATGTATGCTCGTGTGGTGAACCTTGTTGTCAGGTATGGTGGTGTGGTGAACCTTGTGGTCATGTATGCTGGTGTGGTGAACTTTGTGGTCATGTATCCTGGCGTGGAGAACCTTGTAGTCATGTATGCTGGAGTGGTGAATCGTGTGGTCATGTATTATGGTGTTGTGAATCTTGTGGTCATGTATGCTGGTTTGGTGAACTTTGGAGTCATGTATGCTGGTGTGGAGAACCTTGAGGTCATGTATGCTGATGTGGTGAACCTTGTGGTCATGTATGGTGGTGTGGTGAACTTTGTGGTCATGTATAGTGGTGTGGGGAACCTTGTGGTCATGTATGCTGGTGTGGTGAACCTTGTGGTCATGTATGCTAGTGTGGTGAACGTTCTGGCCATGTATGCTGGTGTTGTGAACCTTGTGGTCATGTATATAGTAGTGTGGTGAACCTTGTGGTCATGTATGGTGTGGTGAACCTCGTGGTCATGAATGGTGTGGTGAACCATGTGATCATGTATTGTGGTGAGTTGAACCTTGTTGTCACGTATGGTGTGGTAAACCTTGTGGTCTTAAATGCTTGCGAGTTGAATCGTGTGGTCATGTATGCTGGTGTGGTGAACCTTGTGGTCATGTATGCCGGTGTGGTGCACCTTGTGGTCATATATGCTGGTGTTGTGAACCTTGTGGTCATGTATGCTGGTGTTGTGAACTTGTGGTCATGTATGCTGGCGTGGTGAACCTTGTGGTCACGTATGGTGGTGTGGTGAACCTTGTGGTCATGTATAGTGGTGTGGTGAACCTTGTGGTCATGTATGGTGGTGTGGTGAACTTTGTGGTCATGTATAGTGGTGTGGTGAACCTTGTGGTCATGTATGCTGGTGTGATGAACTTTGTGGTCATGTATGGTGGTGTGGTGAACCTAGTGGTCATGTATGGTTGTGTGGTGAACCTTGTGGTCATGTATGGTGGCGTGGTGAACCTTGTGGTCATGTATGCTGGTGTAGTGAACCTTGTGGATATGTATGGTGGTGTGGTGAACCTTGTGGTCATGTATGCTGGTGTGGTGAACCTTGTTGTCATGTAAGCAGGTGTGGTGAACTTTGTGGTCATGAATGATGGTGTGGTGAACTTTATGGTTATGTATGCTGACGTGGTGAACCTTGTGGTGATGTATTGTGTGGTGAACCTTGTGGTCTTAAATGCTTGCGTGGTGAATCTTGTAGTCATGTATCGTGTGATGAACCTTGTGGTCATGTATGCTGGTGTGGTGAACTTTGTGGTCATGTATGCTGGCGTAGTGAACCTTGTGGTCAAGTATGCTGGTGTGGTAAACCTTGAGGTCATGTATGCTGGTGTGGTGAACTTTGTGGTCATGTATGCTGGTGTGGTGAACCTTGTGGTCATGTATGCTGGTGTGGTGAACCTTGTGGTCATGTATGGTGGTGTGGTGAACTTTGTGGTCATGTATAGTGGTGTGGGGAACCTTGTGGTGATGTATGCTGGGGTGAACTTTGTGGTCATGTATGGTGGTGTGGTGAACCTTGTGGTCATGTATGGTGGTGTGGTGAACCTTGTGGTCATGTATGGCGGCGTGGTGAACCTTGTGGTCATGTATGCTGGTGTAGTGAACCTTGTGGTCATGTATGGTGGTGTGGTGAACCTTGTGGTCATGTATGCTGGTGTGGTGAACCTTGTCATGTATGCTGGTGTGGTGAACCTTGTTGTCATGTATGGTGGTGTGGTGAACCTTGTGGTCATGTATGCTGGTGTGGTGAACCTTGTTGTCATGTATGCTGGTGTGGTGAACCTTGTGGTCATGTATGCTAGTGTGGTGAACGTTCTGGTCATGTATGCTGGTGTTGTGAACCTTGTGGTCATGTATATAGTGGTGTGGTGAACCTTGTGGTCATGTATGGTGTGGTGAACCTTGTGGTCATGAATGGTGTGGTGAACCATGTGATCATGTATTGTGGTGAGTTGAACCTTGTGGTCATGTATCGTGTGGTGAACCTTGTTATCATTAATGGTGTGGTAAACCTTGTGGTCTTAAATGCTTGATAGTTGAATCGTGTGGTCATGTATGCTGGTGTGGTGAACCTTGTGGTCATGTATGCCGGTGTGGTGAACCTTGTGGTCATATATGCTGGTGTTGTGAACCTTGTGGTCATGTATGCTGGTGTTGTGAACTTGTGGTCATGTATGCTGGCGTGGTGAACCTTGTGGTCATGTATGGTGGTGTGGTGAACCTTGTGGTCATGTATGGTGGTGTGGTGAACCTTGTGGTCATGTATGGTGGTGTGGTGAACTTTGTGGTCATGTATGGTGGTGTGGTGAACCTTGTGGTCATGTATGCTGGTGTGATGAACTTTGTGGTCATGTATGGTGGTGTGGTGAACCTTGTGGTCATGTATGGTGGTGTGGTGAACCTTGTGGTCATGTATGGTGGCGTGGTGAACCTTGTGGTCATGTATTGTGTGGTGAACCTTGTGGTCTTAAATGCTTGCGTGGTGAATCTTGTAGTCATGTATCGTGTGATGAACCTTGTGGTCATGTATGCTGGTGTGGTGAACTTTGTGGTCATGTATGCTGGCGTAGTGAACTTTGTGGTCAAGTATGCTGGTGTGGTAAACCTTGAGGTCATGTATGCTGGTGTGGTGAACTTTGTGGTCATGTATGCTGGTGTGGTGAACCTTGTGGTCATGTATGCTGGTGTGGTGAACCTTGTGGTCATGTATGGTGGTGTGGTGAACTTTGTGGTCATGTATGGTGGTGGTGTGAACCTTGTGGTCATGTATGCTGGTGTGGTGAACTTTGTGGTCATGTATGGTGGTGTGGTGAACCTTGTGGTCATGTATGGTGGTATGGTGAACCTTGTGGTCATGTATGGTGGCGTGGTGAACCTTGTGGTCATGTATGCTGGTGTAGTGAACCTTCTGGTCATGTATGGTGGTGTGGTGAACCTTGTTGTCATGTATGCTGGTGTGGTGAACCTTGTTGTCATGTATGGTGGTGTGGTGAACCTTGTGGTCATGTATGCTGGTGTGGTGAACCTTGTTGTCATGTATGCTGGTGTGGTGAACCTTGTTGTCATGTATGGTGGTGTGGTGAACCTTGTGGTCATGTATGGTGTGGTGAACCTTGTGGTCATAAATGCTTGCGTGGTGAATCTTGTGGTCATGTATGGTATTGTAAACCTTGTGGTCATGTATGCAAGCGTGATGAACCTTGTAGTCATGTATGCAAGCGTGATGAACCTTGTGGTCATGTATACTGGTGTTGTGGTGAACCTTGTGGTCATGTATGCTGGTGTGGTGAATTGTGGTCATGTATGCTGGAGTGGTGAACCTTTTGGTCATGTATGATGGGGTGGTGAACCTTGTGGTCATGTATGCTAGTGTGGTGAACCTTGTGGTCATGTATGCTGGTGTGGTGAATTGTGGTCATGTATACTAGAGTGGTGAACCTTGTGGTCATGTATGTTGGTGTGGTGAACCTTGTGGTCATGTATGCTGGTGTGGTGAATTGTGGTCATGTATGCTGGTGTTGTGAACTTGTGGTCATGTATGCTGGCGTGGTGAACCTTGTGGTCATGTATGGTGTGGTGAACCTTGTGGTCATGAATGGTGTGGTGAACCATGTGATCATGTATTGTGGTGAGTTGAACCTTGTGGTCATGTATCGTGTGGTGAACCTTGTTATCATTAATGGTGTGGTAAACCTTGTGGTCTTAAATGCTTGATAGTTGAATCGTGTGGTCATGTATGCTGGTGTGGTGAACCTTGTGGTCATGTATGCCGGTGTGGTGAACCTTGTGGTCATATATGCTGGTGTTGTGAACCTTGTGGTCATGTATGCTGGTGTTGTGAACTTGTGGTCATGTATGCTGGCGTGGTGAACCTTGTGGTCATGTATGGTGGTGTGGTGAACCTTGTGGTCATGTATGGTGGTGTGGTGAACCTTGTGGTCATGTATGGTGGTGTGGTGAACTTTGTGGTCATGTATGGTGGTGTGGTGAACCTTGTGGTCATGTATGCTGGTGTGATGAACTTTGTGGTCATGTATGGTGGTGTGGTGAACCTTGTGGTCATGTATGGTGGTGTGGTGAACCTTGTGGTCATGTATGGTGGCGTGGTGAACCTTGTGGTCATGTATTGTGTGGTGAACCTTGTGGTCTTAAATGCTTGCGTGGTGAATCTTGTAGTCATGTATCGTGTGATGAACCTTGTGGTCATGTATGCTGGTGTGGTGAACTTTGTGGTCATGTATGCTGGCATAGTGAACTTTGTGGTCAAGTATGCTGGTGTGGTAAACCTTGAGGTCATGTATGCTGGTGTGGTGAACTTTGTGGTCATGTATGCTGGTGTGGTGAACCTTGTGGTCATGTATGCTGGTGTGGTGAACCTTGTGGTCATGTATGGTGGTGTGGTGAACTTTGTGGTCATGTATGGTGGTGTGGTGAACCTTGTGGTCATGTATGCTGGTGTGGTGAACTTTGTGGTCATGTATGGTGGTGTGGTGAACCTTGTGGTCATGTATGGTGGTGTGGTGAACCTTGTGGTCATGTATGGTGGCGTGGTGAACCTTGTGGTCATGTATGCTGGTGTAGTGAACCTTCTGGTCATGTATGGTGGTGTGGTGAACCTTGTTGTCATGTATGCTGGTGTGGTGAACCTTGTTGTCATGTATGGTGGTGTGGTGAACCTTGTGGTCATGTATGCTGGTGTGGTGAACCTTGTTGTCATGTATGCTGGTGTGGTGAACCTTGTTGTCATGTATGGTGGTGTGGTGAACCTTGTGGTCATGTATGGTGTGGTGAACCTTGTGGTCATAAATGCTTGCGTGGTGAATCTTGTGGTCATGTATGGTATTGTAAACCTTGTGGTCATGTATGCAAGCGTGATGAACCTTGTAGTCATGTATGCAAGCGTGATGAACCTTGTGGTCATGTATACTGGTGTTGTGGTGAACCTTGTGGTCATGTATGCTGGTGTGGTGAATTGTGGTCATGTATGCTGGAGTGGTGAACCTTTTGGTCATGTATGATGGGGTGGTGAACCTTGTGGTCATGTATGCTAGTGTGGTGAACCTTGTGGTCATGTATGCTGGTGTGGTGAATTGTGGTCATGTATACTAGAGTGGTGAACCTTGTGGTCATGTATGTTGGTGTGGTGAACCTTGTGGTCATGTATGCTGGTGTGGTGAATTGTGGTCATGTATGCTGGTGTTGTGAACTTGTGGTCATGTATGCTGGCGTGGTGAACCTTGTGGTCATGTATGCTTGTGTGATGAATCTTTTGGTCATGTATGCTGGTGTGGTGAACTTTCTGGTCATGTATGCTGGTGTTGTGAACCTTGTGATCATGTATATAGTGGTGTGGTGAACCTTGTGGTCATGTATGGTGTGGTGAACCTTGTGGTCATGAATGGTGTGGTGAACCTTGTGATCATGTATTGTGGTGAGTTGAACCTTGTGGTCATGTATCGTGTGGTGAAACTTGTTGTCACGTATGGTGTGGTAAACCTTGTGGTCTTAAATGCTTGCGTGTTGAATCGTGTGCTCATGTATGCTGGTGTGGTGAACCTTGTGGTCATGTATGCTGGTGTTGTGAACCTTGTGGTCATGTATGATGGCGCTGTGAACCTTGTGGTCATGTATGCTGGTGTGATGACCCTTGTGATCATGTATGCAGGTGAGGTGAACTTTGTGGTCATGTATGCTGATGTGGTGAAATTTGTGGTCATGTATGGTGGTGAGGTGAACCTTGTGGTCATGTATGCTGGTGTGGTGAACCTTCTGGTCATGTATGCTGGTGTAGTGAACCTTGTGGTCTAGAACGCTGGTGTGGTGAATTTTGTGGTCATGTATGAAGGTGTGGTGAACCTTGTGGTCATGTATGCTGGCATTGTGAACCTTGTGGTCATGATTGCTGGTATAGTGAACCTTGTGGTCTTGTATGCTGGCGTGGTGAACCTTGTGGTCATGTATGGTGTGGAGAACCTTGTGGTCATGTATGGTGTGGTGAACCTTGTGTTCATGTATGCTGGTGTGGTGAACCTTGTGGTCATGTATGCTGGAATAGTGAACCTTGTGGTCTTGTATGCTGGCGTGGTGAACCTTGTGGTCATGTGTGATGGCGTGGTGAAACTTGTGGTCATGTATGGTGAGGTGAACCTTGTGGTCATATTTGCTGGTGAGGTGAACCTTGTGGTCATGTATGGTGTACTGAACCTTGTGGTCATGTATGCTGGTGTGGTGAACCTTGAGGTCATGTATGCTGGTGTGGTGAACCTTGTGGTCATGTATGGTGTGGTGAACCTTATGGTCATGAATGGTGTGGCGAACCTTATGGTCATGTATGGTGGTGTTGTGAACCTTGTTGTCATGTATACTGGTTTGGTGAACCTTGTAATGATGTATGGTGGTGTTGTGAACCTTGTGGTCATGTATGCTGGCGTGGTGAACCTTGTGGTCATGTATGTTGGTGTGGTGAACCTTTTGGTCATGTATGCTGGTGTGGTGAACGTTCTGGTCATGTATGCTGGTGTTGTGAACCTCGTGGTCATGTATATAGTGGTGTGGTGAACCTTGTGATCATGTATTCTGGCGTGCTGAACCTTGTGGTCATGTATGCTGGTGTGGTGAACCTTGTTGTCATGTATGCTGGTGTAGTGAATCTTGCGGTCATGAACGCTGGTGTGGTGAATTTTGTGGTCATGTATGAAGGTTTGGTGAACCTTGTGGTCATGTATGCTGGTGTGGTGAACCTTGTGGTCATGTATGCTGATGTGGTGAACCTTGTGGTCATGTATGCAAGTGTGGTGAACGTTCTGGTCCTCTTGTTACGGCCCTCTCGGGACGCAACGGGGTTCTTACTCTGATGTCGTTAGAGGAAGATATATATATCCGACCCCAAGCCAGTAGAGGCTTTCAAGGGATGCGATCCGTGACGCAAGTAACTTAAAGGGAGTATGGAAAGAAAGTTAAGAACTTAATATTATAATTAACACCATCACCATAAATATATATATAAGTAAAACGTACACAAGGGGGAGGGGTATTAACACTTTACAAAGGGGATCGACACTGTAGTCTTCTGCTGGAGACTATGGATCCTTGAAGCTAGGTGCTGAGTCCGCGGTGCTTTCTTCGTGGCCTCAAGACGTGTCCTCTGAGAACGCCGAGTCTACCCTGGCCACAGGTCAGCCACAACACAGGTCCACTGGGGGCACCGTCGTGGAGGCCGTCAACCACACGTCCAGCAGGTCTGCTGGCAGGTACTGAGCCACCAAGGCTGGCACGGCCACTCCACGAACGATAAAAGGGGTACGCCCTAGACAGGAGTCTCGTGTGATATCACCAATCACCCTCCTGTCCTCAATACCCCAGTGGATTATCGTCTCCAACCGTCGGTCCCGGGTAAATCCTTCCACTGCCACTCCACTGGCAGGCTTAACACACCACAGTGTTCTTCCGGGGGGACGACGTCACAACAACTGCAGCAAACTTCAAGGTATGGAGACTGGCTGCCTCGGGTAGACTGACTCCACCTTCAACACAGTGGTCCCAGGTCGGCTCTGTAAGCAGACACGTCATTAATAACCGGGACACTAATACACCACACTCACAGGCTCAGATACAAACGCCCGACATATCCACTCCATAGGTGGCGTTGTAGTCTGAGCACCACCTCACCAGAGGTCAGCGGCGGCGGTGTTGAGCGCTGAACCAGACTGGAAACTGGTCCTCGAGTCCAGTACACGCTGTCCTCACCAGGTGTCGTCGTCCGTTTGGCGGGGGTTTCGGGAGCTGACCCACAGATGGCGTGGTTGTCACTGCTCCAGGTTCGGACGTTGGATCCGGGTTCGTAACACCTCCCCACCAAAAAGAATTTGGTTTGGGGTTCTATAAAAAGAAACACAAACCAAATTAGTACGGCGACACAACTCCAAATGGACTTACTTATACTATGAGCTGGAGTGATGAAGCTGTCTTGTCCACAGAACTTTTCTACTGAGAAACCCTGGCACAAAGGGAGCTTGAAAATGGCAGGCGATGACCTGCCTGACGTAATCTTCCACACCTCCTCTGCTGTGGCAAATAGGGGCATCATCTCACATCTCTCTAGTACGGATTGGTTTCGACACGATCTGGGGTGACTCGACACTTTCCTATGTCGTGGCACCGATGATGGCTGACCACAGACGGCATTTCTGGTGCCGGTCCGATGGTCCTTCAGGGAGACAGGAACCTGGAATACAGAGGTCTGATAATTCAGAGTGATAGCGACAGTGGGCAAGGCAGTACTTACTACATACTCGTCTACTAGGCCCGCACCTAGTTCCAACAGGGCTGCTTGCACACCGAAGATGGCATTCGCTCTGCCTCCGTCAGGTCGACCAACGTTCCGTATAACGCTGTATTGAGGCTCAGCAATCACGCGGGGGGTGTCAACCTGTCGGAAACAGTCACTCATATTATCACATGTCGTACCTCCTGTATCAACTATCACCTTCCAGGTCCCTTCTTCAACTGCAACACCTGCAGTACAAATCTCCAATCCCTGGGACCTCTTCACGATGTTCACGGGAGCCACCATCCTTCGGGTCGTCCACTGATCCTTACTGAGAACACATAGAATACATAGGAGAATAAAACAAAATATCGCTAAGAAACATGAGGCCAATTGAGGGATAAGCTTCCCGAGCCAGTCATGTCCATAGCCGGCAACATCCACACGCCTGGCTTGGACCGAAGAGGGCACTAGACCTTTTGAACACACCGCACCTACCTCTGACGTCTGGGGAATCTCTGGCTGGTTCACTACATGCTGTAACTTGCCATACCGCAAGCACACATCCGCCTTCGCTCCAGACTCGTTGGTATCCGTGGGTGCCCGCACACAAGGCCTCTCTTCTTGCTCAGGTACCTCTGCCTTCTTAACTTCATGTTCCTCGTCGAGAGAATCAGGAGACACTGCTAGATCGTTCTCAATCTGTAGGTGAGAGGACAAATTAAACATAGTTACATCTGGGTCTGTCTTTACCTGGACATTACCATTGCCTGTAGACACCTCAGACTTTGCTGTTCCGGTAGACTCGTCCGCAACCTTGGGAAGATTGATGCTCCAATCTGTCACCAAGTCGTTGGCTAGTATCACGTCAATCCCAGCCACAGGGAGGGTATCGACTACTGCCAACGCACATGTGCCGCTGAAATAAGGCGAGTCGAGATGTACTGGCACTAAGGGGGCGATGTACTGCGTCCTTGGAAACCCAACCAGGATAACCTCTGGTCTCCCATCCACACTTACTCCCTCGGGTAACGAGCTCTTCACGATCAGGGACTGGGCTGCTCCACTATCTCTGAGCACTACAACTGATCTACCAGTATGACCACTCGTTACATACCCGGTTGAAGTGTGAGGGGCCAACAAACTTGGTCCTTCCTGTGTCGTCGTAGACTGGTTTCCTACTGGTGATGTAACACAGCTCATCAACATCACCTCCCTTCGTGCGCTGCCACCTCTTCTGCCTCGGCACCTAGCAGCTATATGCCCCTTCTGCCCACAAGTCCAGCACACCATATTCCTCCTTGGACTACGGTGTTTCGGACTACTAGGACTTGTTCTTCGGGGGCTACTTGGGGGCGTCTTCTTAGCGCTTCGTGGGACGGGAGTCTCTTCATCGTCCTGAGGTCTGTCAAACCGGCGCTGGTAATTCCTCGGGACGTACTTAGCAGACGGCCTATGAGTCAGGATATACTCTTCAGCCATGGTGGCTGCTGCACTCAAGGTCTCCACCTGCTGTTCCTCTAAGTACGTCTTGAGGTCTCCAGATAAACAATCCTTGAAGTCCTCGAGCAGAATCAGCTGCTCGAGGTCTGCCTTGGTCTCCACCTTCCGAGAGGCACACCATTCCTGGAAAAGTCGCTCCTTGATCGTGGCGAATTCGGTGAAAGTGTGCTCCGAGGTCTTCTTCAGGTTTCTGAACTTCTGCCTGTACGCCTCAGGTACCAATTGGTACGCCATGAGCACCACTTTCTTCACCATATCGTAATCGCTGGAGTCGTCAAGGGATAACGTAGAGTAGGCGATTTGGGCCTTCCCAGTCAAGACTGACTGTATCATGATGGCCCAATTCTCCCTTGGCCACTCCAAAGAGGCAGCGACTTTCTCGAAGGCTGCGAAGAACTTCGAAACTTCTCTCTCGTTGAATTTGGGGACCATTTTTATATTCCTTACCGGATCGAAACCGCTTACTCCTGTTTGTCTCTGTTCAGCGCCTAGTCGTAATACTTCTAGTTCATGTTGTCTCTGTCTTTCCTTTTCTTCTCTTTCTCGTTCTTCTCTTCTTTCTTCTCTTTCTCTTTCTTCTTTCCTTTCTTCTAATTCTAAACGCCTCATCGCCAATTCTTTATCTTTTAACTCTCGTTCTAATTCTAACTTCTTCCATTCAATTTCTCGATTGATTTCCAAGGCACGCATCTTGACAGTTAGGAAGCTGATATTAAGCTCACCTGCATCGCTGTCAACGTCGCTGCCCTTATCTTCCTTTTCCGTGGAAGCTATCTCCTCACCTTCCCTTGTACTAGGAGTCTCGCCTTCCTGTTTCTCTTCTGCCTTCAGGTGCCGGTGAACCTTGGACAAGATCTCCACACGGGAATCACTGGCATGGATCTTGATCTCCAGGTAGGCGCTCACTAGTACAAGCTCTGGTTTGCTCAGATACTTTAATCTGGCAAGACAGTCCACTCTATTCAGAAAAGCCTGAACATCGTCCAGATCATCGATGGTAGCTTTGTCTGCCATTGTCACAGATGGAACACTTAACGAGCACTTAACACACCTTTTACACGTTAGCACTTAACGCACCGAGCACTGTTCTACGTCAATATTGCACTTTATCGCACCAAATACTGCACTTGCCAATATTGCACGTAATCACTTCGGGCACCACACTACCCAATATTGCACTGAATAACAGCGAACTCTCCGCTCTACAGTATTGCACTGAATCACTGAGCACCGCACTACTCAATATTGCATTTAATCGCTTAATCACAGCAAGCACCGCACTGCACAATATCGCACTTAGTCACTCTGAGCACCGCACAGGACGTATAACGTCACAATCGTCACACAGGGGGAATTATATACAGGGATTACGCCACTTCACCACCCCTGTCAAACATACTTAACAAGGGGACGGATCCCGCTGGGGATGCCAATTATGTTACGGCCCTCTCGGGACGCAACGGGGTTCTTACTCTGATGTCGTTAGAGGAAGATATATATATCCGACCCCAAGCCAGTAGAGGCTTTCAAGGGATGCGATCCGTGACGCAAGTAACTTAAAGGGAGTATGGAAAGAAAGTTAAGAACTTAATATTATAATTAACACCATCACCATAAATATATATATAAGTAAAACGTACACAAGGGGGAGGGGTATTAACACTTTACAAAGGGGATCGACACTGTAGTCTTCTGCTGGAGACTATGGATCCTTGAAGCTAGGTGCTGAGTCCGCGGTGCTTTCTTCGTGGCCTCAAGACGTGTCCTCTGAGAACGCCGAGTCTACCCTGGCCACAGGTCAGCCACAACACAGGTCCACTGGGGGCACCGTCGTGGAGGCCGTCAACCACACGTCCAGCAGGTCTGCTGGCAGGTACTGAGCCACCAAGGCTGGCACGGCCACTCCACGAACGATAAAAGGGGTACGCCCTAGACAGGAGTCTCGTGTGATATCACCAATCACCCTCCTGTCCTCAATACCCCAGTGGATTATCGTCTCCAACCGTCGGTCCCGGGTAAATCCTTCCACTGCCACTCCACTGGCAGGCTTAACACACCACAGTGTTCTTCCGGGGGGACGACGTCACAACAACTGCAGCAAACTTCAAGGTATGGAGACTGGCTGCCTCGGGTAGACTGACTCAACCTTCAACACAGTGGTCCCAGGTCGGCTCTGTAAGCAGACACGTCATTAATAACCGGGACACTAATACACCACACTCACAGGCTCAGATACAAACGCCCGACATATCCACTCCATAGGTGGCGTTGTAGTCTGAGCACCACCTCACCAGAGGTCAGCGGCGGCGGTGTTGAGCGCTGAACCAGACTGGAAACTGGTCCTCGAGTCCAGTACACGCTGTCCTCACCAGGTGTCGTCGTCCGTTTGGCGGGGGTTTCGGGAGCTGACCCACAGATGGCGTGGTTGTCACTGCTCCAGGTTCGGACGTTGGATCCGGGTTCGTAACAATGCTGGTGTTATGAACATTGTGGTCATGTATATAGTGGTGTGGTGAACCTTGTGGTCATGTATGGTGTGGTGAACCTTGTGGTCATGAATGGTGTGGTGAACCTTGTGATCATGTATTGTGGTGAGTTGAACCTTGTGGTCATGTACCGTGTGGTGACCCTTGTTATCATATACGGTGTGGTAAACCTTGTGGTCATAAATGCTTGCGTGTTGAATCGTGTGGTCATGTATGCTGGTGTGGTGAACCTTGTGGTCATGTATGCTGGTGTTGTGAACCTTGTGGTCATGTATGCTGGTGTTGTGAACTTGTGGTCATGTATGCTGGCGTGGTGAACCTTGTGGTCATGTATGGTGGTGTGGTGAACCTTGTGGTCATGTATGGTGGTGTGGTGAACCTTGTGGTCATGTATGGTGGTGTGGAGAACTTTGTGGTCATGTATAGTGGTGTGGTGAACCCTGTGGTCATGTATGCTGGTGTGATGAACTTTGTGGTCATGTATGGTGGTGTGGTGAACCTTCTGGTCATGTATGGTGGTGTGGTGAACCTTGTGGTCATGTATGCTAGTGTGGTGAACGTTCTGGTCATGTATGCTGGTGTTGTGAACATTGTGGTCATGTATATAGTGGTGTGGTGAACCTTGTGGTCATGTATGGTGTGGTGAACCTTGTGGTCATGAATGGTGTGGTGAACCTTGTGATCATGTATTGTGGTGAGTTGAACCTTGTGGTCATGTATCGTGTGGTGAACCTTGTTATCATTAATGGTGTGGTAAACCTTGTGGTCTTAAATGCTTGATAGTTGAATCGTGTGGTCATGTATCCTGGTGTGGTAAACCTTGTGGTCATGTATGCCGGTGTGGTGAACCTTGTGGTCATATATGCTGGCGTTGTGAACCTTGTGGTCATGTATGCTGGTGTTGTGAACTTGTGGTCATGTATGCTGGCGTGGTGAACCTTGTGGTCATGTATGGTGGTGTGGTGAACCTTGTGGTCATGTATGCCGGTGTGGTGAACCTTGTGGTCATATATGCTGGTGTTGTGAACCTTGTGGTCATTTATGCTGGTGTTGTGAACTTGTGGTCATGTATGCTGGCGTGGTGAACCTTGTGGTCATGTATGGTGGTGTGGTGAACCTTGTGGTCATGTATGGTGGTGTGGTGAACCTTGTGGTCATGTATGGTGGTGTGGTGAACTTTGTGGTCATGTATGGTGGTGTGGTGAACCTTGTGGTCATGTATGCTGGTGTGATGAACTTTGTGGTCATGTATGGTGGTGTGGTGAACCTTGTGGTCATGTATGGTGGTTTGGTGAACCTTGTGGTCATGTATGGTGGCGTGGTGAACCTTGTGGTCATGTATTGTGTGGTGAACCTTGTGGTCTTAAATGCTTGCGTGGTGAATCTTGTAGTCATGTATCGTGTGATGAACCTTGTGGTCATGTATGCTGGTGTGGTGAACTTTGTGGTCATGTATGCTGGCGTAGTGAACCTTGTGGTCAAGTATGCTGGTGTGGTAAACCTTGAGGTCATGTATGCTGGTGTGGTGAACTTTGTGGTCATGTATGCTGGTGTGGTGAACCTTGTGGTCATGTATGCTGGTGTGGTGAACCTTGTGGTCATGTATGGTGGTGTGGTGAACTTTGTGGTCATGTATGGTGGTGTGGTGAACCTTGTGGTCATGTATGCTGGTGTGGTGAACTTTGTGGTCATGTATGGTGGTGTGGTGAACCTTGTGGTCATGTATGGTGGTGTGGTGAACCTTGTGGTCATGTATGGTGGCGTGGTGAACCTTGTGGTCATGTATGCTGGTGTAGTGAACCTTGTGGTCATGTATAGTGGTGTGGTGAACCTTGTGGTCATGTATGCTGGTGTGGTGAACCTTGTTGTCATGTATGCTGGTGTGGTGAACCTTGTTGTCATGTATGGTGGTGTGGTGAACCTTGTGGTCATGTATGCTGGTGTAGTGAACCTTGTGGTCATGTATGGTGGTGTGGTGAACCTTGTTGTCATGTATGCTGGTGTGGTGAACCTTGTTGTCATGTATGGTGGTGTGGTGAACCTTGTGGTCATGTATGCTGGTGTGGTGAACCTTGTTGTCATGTATGCTGGTGTGGTGAACCTTGTTGTCATGTATGGTGGTGTGGTGAACCTTGTGGTCATGTATGCTGGTGTGGTGAACCTTGTGGTCATATATGCTGGTGTTGTGAACCTTGTGGTCATGTATGCTGGTGTTGTGAACTTGTGGTCATGTATGCTGGCGTGGTGAACCTTGTGTTCATGTATGGTGGTGTGGTGAACCTTGTGGTCATGTATGGTGGTGTGGTGAACCTTGTGGTCATGTATGGTGGTGTGGAGAACTTTGTGGTCATGTATAGTGGTGTGGTGAACCCTGTGGTCATGTATGCTGGTGTGATGAACTTTGTGGTCATGTATGGTGGTGTGGTGAACCTTCAGGTCATGTATGGTGGTGTGGTGAACCTTGTGGTCATGTATGCTAGTGTGGTGAACGTTCTGGTCATGTATGCTGGTGTTGTGAACATTGTGGTCATGTATATAGTGGTGTGGTGAACCTTGTGGTCATGTATGGTGTGGTGAACCTTGTGGTCATGAATGGTGTGGTGAACCTTGTGATCATGTATTGTGGTGAGTTGAACCTTGTGGTCATGTATCGTGTGGTGAACCTTGTTATCATTAATGGTGTGGTAAACCTTGTGGTCTTAAATGCTTGATAGTTGAATCGTGTGGTCATGTATGCTGGTGTGGTGAACCTTGTGGTCATGTATGCCGGTGTGGTGAACCTTGTGGTCATATATGCTGGCGTTGTGAACCTTGTGGTCATGTATGCTGGTGTTGTGAACTTGTGGTCATGTATGCTGGCGTGGTGAACCTTGTGGTCATGTATGCTGGTGTGGTGAACCTTGTGGTCATGTATGCCGGTGTGGTGAACCTTGTGGTCATATATGCTGGTGTTGTGAACCTTGTGGTCATTTATGCTGGTGTTGTGAACTTGTGGTCATGTATGCTGGCGTGGTGAACCTTGTGGTCATGTATGGTGGTGTGGTGAACCTTGTGGTCATGTATGGTGGTGTGGTGAACCTTGTGGTCATGTATGGTGGTGTGGTGAACTTTGTGGTCATGTATGGTGGTGTGGTGAACCTTGTGGTCATGTATGCTGGTGTGATTAACTTTGTGGTCATGTATGGTGGTGTGGTGAACCTTATGGTCATGTATGGTGGTTTGGTGAACCTTGTGGTCATGTATGGTGGCGTGGTGAACCTTGTGGTCATGTATTGTGTGGTGAACCTTGTGGTCTTAAATGCTTGCGTGGTGAATCTTGTAGTCATGTATCGTGTGATGAACCTTGTGGTCATGTATGCTGGTGTGGTGAACTTTGTGGTCATGTATGCTGGCGTAGTGAACTTTGTGGTCATGTATGCTGGTGTGGTGAACCTTGTGGTCATTTATGCTGGTGTGGTGAACCTTGTGGTCATGTATGGTGGTGTGGTGAACTTTGTGGTCATGTATGGTGGTGTGGTGAACCTTGTGGTCATGTATGCTGGTGTGGTGAACTTTGTGGTCATGTATGGTGGTGTGGTGAACCTTGTGGTCATGTATGGTGGTGTGGTGAAAATTGTGGTCATGTATGGTGGCGTGGTGAACCTTATGGTCATGTATGCTGGTGTAGTGAACCTTGTGGTCATGTATGGTGGTGTGGTGAACCTTGTGGTCATGTATGCTGGTGTGGTGAACCTTGTTGTCATGTATGCTGGTGTGGTGAACCTTGTTGTCATGTATAGTGGTGTGGTGAACCTTGTGGTCATGTATGCTGGTGTAGTGAACCTTGTGGTCATGTATGGTGGTGTGGTGAACCTTGTTGTCATGTATGCTGGTGTGGTGAACCTTGTTGTCATGTATGGTGGTGTGGTGAACCTTGTTGTCATGTATGGTGGTGTGGTGAACCTTGTGGTCATGTATGGTGTGGTGAACCTTGTGGTCATAAATGCTTGCGTGGTGAATCTTGTGGTCATGTATGGTATTGTAAACCTTGTGGTCATGTATGCAAGCGTGATGAACCTTGTGGTCATGTATGCAAGCGTGATGAACCTTGTGGTCATGTATACTGGTGTTGTGAACCTTCTGGTCATGTATGTTGGCGTGGTGAACCTTGTGGTCATGTATGATGGCGTTGTGAACCTTATGGTCATGTATCGTGTGGTAAACCTTGTTGTCATGTATGCTGGTGTGGTGAACCTTGTTGTCATGTATGGTGGTGTGGTGAACCTTGTGGTCATGTATGCTGGTGTAGTGAACCTTGTGGTCATGTATGCTGGTGTGGTGAACCTTGTTGTCATGTATGCTCGTGTGGTGAACCTTGTTGTCATGTATGGTGGTGTGGTGAACCTTGTGGTCATGTATGCTGGTGTGGTGAACCTTGTTGTCATGTATGCTGGTGTGGTGAACCTTGTGGTCATGTATGGTGGCGTGGTAAACCTTGTGGTCATGTATGGTGGTGTGGTGAACCTTGTGGTCATGTATGCTGGTGTGGTGAACTGTGGTCATGTATGCTGGAGTGGTCAACCTTGTGGTCATGTATGATGGCGTGGTGAACCTTGTGGTCATGTATGATGGTGTGGTGAACCTTGTGGTCATGTATGCTGGTGTGGTGAATTGTGGTCATGTATGCTGGAGTGGTGAACCTTGTGTTCATGTATGTTGGTGTGGTGAACCTTGTGGTCATGTATGCTGGTGTGGTGAATTGTGGTCATGTATGCTGGTGTTGTGAACTTGTGGTCATGTATGCTGGCGTGGTGAGCCTTTTGGTCTTGTATGCTTGTGTGATGAATCATTTGGTCATGTATGCTGGTGTGGTGAACTTTCTGGTCATGTATTCTGGTGTTGTGAACCTTGTGGTCATGTATATAGTGGTGTGGTGAACCTTGTGGTCATGTATGGTGTGGTGAACCTTGTGGTCATGAATGGTGTGGTGAACCTTGTGATCATGTATTGTTGTGAGTTGAACCTTGTGGTCATGTATCGTGTGGTGAACCTTGTTGTCACGTATGGTGTGGTAAACCTTGTGGTCTTAAATGCTTGCGTGTTGAATCGTGTGGTCATGTATGCTGGTGTGGTGGATCTTGTGGTCATGTATGCTGGTGTTGTGAACCTTGTGGTCATGTATGATGGCGTTGTGAACCTTGTGGTCATGTATGCTGGTGTGGTGACCCTTGTGATCATGTATGCAGGTGTGGTGAACTTTGTGGTCATGTATGCTGATGTGGTGAACCTTGTGGTCATGTATGGTGGTGAGGTGAACCTTGTGGTCATGTATGCTAACGTGGTGACCCTTGTGGTCATGTATGTTGGAGTGGTAAACCTTGGGGTCATGTATGCTGGTGTGGTGAACCTTGTGGTCATGTATGCTGGTGTGGTGAACCTTCTGGTCATGTATGCTGGTGTAGTGAACCTTGTGGTCTTGAACGCTGGTGTGGTGAATTTTGTGGTCATGTATGAAGGTGTGGTGAACCTTGTGGTCATGTATGCTGGCATTGTGAACCTTGTGGTCATGAATGCTGGTATAGTGAACCTTGTGGTCTTGTATGCTGGCGTGGTGAACCTTGTGGTCATGCATGGTGTGGAGAACCTAGTGGTCATGTATGGTGTGGTGAACCTTGTGTTCATGTATGCTGGTGTGGTGAACCTTGTGGTCATGTGTGATGGCGTGGTGAAACTTGTGGTCATGTATGCTGGTGTGGTGAGCCTTGTGGTCATGTTTGCGGGAGAGGTGAACCTTGTGGTCATGTATGGTGTGCTGAACCTTGTGGTCATGTATGCTGGTGTGGTGAACCTTGAGGTCATGTATGCTGGTGTGGTGAACTTTGTGGTCATGTATGCTGGTGTGGTGAGCCTTATGGTCATGTATGGTGTGGTGAACCTTATGGTCATGAATGGTGTGGCGAACCTTATGGTCATGTATGGTGGTGTTGTGAACCTTGTGGTCATGTATGCTGGTTTGGTGAATCTTGTAATGATGTATGGTGGTGTTGTGAACCTTGTGGTCATGTATGCTGGCGTGGTGAACCTTGTGGTCATGTATGTTGGTGTGGTGAACCTTGTGGTCATGTATGCTGGTGTGGTGAACGTTCTGGTCATGTATGCTGGTGTTGTGAACATCGTGGTCATGTATATAGTGGTGTGGTGAACCTTGTGATCATGTATTCTGGCGTGCTGAACCTTGTGGTCATGTATGCTGGTGTAGTGAATCTTGCGGTCATGAACGCTGGTGTGGTGAATTTTGTGGTCATGTATGAAGGTTTGGTGAACCTTGTGGTCATGTATGCTGGTGTGGTGAACCTTGTGGTCATGTATGCTGTTGTGGTGAACCTTATGGTCATGTATGCTGATATGGTGAACCTTGTGGTCATGTATGCTGGTGTTGTGAACCTTGTGGTCATGTATATTGTGGTGTGGTGAACCTTGTGGTCATGTATGGTGTGGTGAACCTTGTGGTCATGAATGGTGTGGTGAACCTTGTTATTATATATGGTGTGGTAAACCTTGTGGTCTTAAATGCTTGCGTGTTGAATCGTGTGGTCATGTATGCTGGTGTGGTGAACCTTGTGGTCATGTATGCTGGCGTGGTGAACCTTGTGGTCATATATGCTGGTGTTGTGAACCTTGTGGTCATGTAGGCTGGTGTTGTGAACTTGTGGTCATGTATGCTGGCGTGGTGAACCTTGTGGTCATGTATGGTGGTGTGGTGAACCTTGTGGTCATGTATGGTGGTGTGGTGAACCTTGTGGTCATGTATGGTGGTGTGGAGAACTTTGTGGTCAGGTATGGTGGTGTGGTGAACCTTGTGGTCATGTATGGTGGTGTGGTGAACCTTGTGGTCATGTATGGTGGCGTGGTGAACCTTGTGGTCATGTATGCTGGTGTAGTGAACCTTGTGGTCATGTATGGTGGTGTGGTGAACCTTGTGGTCATGTATGCTGGTGTGGTGAACCTTGTTGTCATGTAAGCAGGTGTGGTGAACTTTGTGGTCATGTATGCTGGTGTGGTGAACTTTATGGTTATGTATGCTGGCGTGGTGAACTTTGTGGTCATGTATTGTGTGGTGAACCTTGTGGTCTTAAATGCTTGCGTGGTGAATCTTGTGGTCATGTATCGTGTGATGAACCTTGTGGTCATGTATGCTGGTGTGGTGAACTTTGTGGTCATGTATGCTGGCGTAGTGAACCTTGTGGTCAAGTATGCTGGTGTGGTAAACCTTGTGGTCATGTATGCTGGTGTGGTGAACCTTGTGGTCATGTATGCTGGTGTGGTGAACCTTGTGGTCATGTATGGTGGTGTAGTGAACCTTGTGGTCATGTATGCTGGTTTGGTGAACCTTGTGGTCATGTATGCTAGTGTGGTGAACGTTCTGGTCATGTATGCTGGTGTGGTGAACCTTGTGGTCATGTATGCTGGTGTGGTGAACTTTGTGGTCATGTATGGTGGTGTGGTGAACCTTGTGGTCATGTATGGTGGTGTGGTGAACCTTGTGGTCATGTATGGTGGCGTGGTGAACCTTGTGGTCATGTATGCTGGTGTGGTGAACTTTGTGGTCATGTATGCTGGTGTAGTGAACCTTGTGGTCATGTACGGTGGTGTGGTGAACCTTGTGGTCATGTATGCTGGTGTGGTGAACCTTGTTGTCATGTATGCTGGTGTGGTGAACCTTGTTGTCATGTATGGTGGTGTGTTCAACCTTGTGGTCATGTATGCTGGTGTAGTGAACCTTGTGGTCATGTATGGTGGTGTGGTGAACCTTGTTGTCATGTATGCTCGTGTGGTGAACCTTGTTGTCATGTATGGTGGTGTGGTGAACTTTGTGGTCATGTATGCTGGTGTAGTGAACCTTGTGTTCATGTATGGTGGTGTGGTGAACCTTGTTGTCATGTATGCTCGTGTGGTGAACCTTGTTGTCATGTATGGTGGTGTGGTGAACCTTGTGGTCATGTATGCTGGTGTGGTGAACCTTGTTGTCATGTATGCTGGTGTGGTGAACCTTGTGGTCATGTATGGTGGCGTGGTAAACCTTGTGGTCATGTATGGTGGCGTGGTGAACCTTGTGGTCATGTATGCTGGTGTGGTGAACTGTGTTCATGTATGCTGGATTGGTGAACCTTGTGGTCATGTATGATGGCGTGGTGAACTTTGTGGTCATGTATGCTGGTGTGGTGAACCTTGTGGTCATGTATGCTGGTGTGGTGAATTGTAGTCATGTATGCTGGAGTGGTGAACCTTGTGTTCATGTATGTTGGTGTGGTGAACCTTGTGGTCATGTATGCTGGTGTGGTGAATTGTGGTCATGTATGCTGGTGTTGTGAACTTGTGGTCATGTATGCTGGCGTGGTGAACCTTTTGGTCATGTATGCTTGTGTGATGAATCTTTTGGTCATGTATGCTGGTGTGGTGAACTTTCTGGTCATGTATGCTGGTGTTGTGAACCTTGTGGTCATGTATATAGTGGTGTGGTGAACCTTGTGGTCATGTATCGTGTGGTGAACCTTGTTGTCACGTATGGTGTGGTAAACCTTGTGGTCTTAAATGCTTGCGTGTTGAATCGTGTGGTCATGTATGCTGGTGTGGTGAACCTTGTGGTCATGTATGCTGGTGTTGTGAACCTTGTGGTCATGTATGATGGCGTTGTGAACCTTGTGGTCATGTATGCTGGTGTGGTGAACCTTGTGGTCATGTATGCAGGTGTGGTGAACTTTGTGGTCATGTATGCTGATGTGGTGAACCTTGTGGTCATGTATGGTGGTGAGGTGAACCTTGTGGTCATGTATGCTAACGTGGCGACCCTTGTGGTCATGTATGTTGGAGTGGTAAACCTTGGGGTCATGTATGCTGGTGTAGTAAACCTTGTGGTCATGTATGCTGGTGTGGTGAACCTTCTGGTCATGTATGCTGATGTAGTGAACCTTGTGGTCTTGAACGCTGGTGTGGTGAATTTTGTGGTCATGTATGAAGGTGTGGTGAACCTTGTGGTCATGTATGCTGGCATTGTGAACCTTGTGGTCATGAATGCTGGTATAGTGAACCTTGTGGTCTTGTATGCTGGCGTGGAGAACCTTGTGGTCATGTATGGTGTGGAGAACCTTGTGGTCATGTATGGTGTGGTGAACCTTGTGTTCATGTATGCTGGTGTGGTGGACCTTGTGGTCATGTATGCTGGTATAGTGAACCTTGTGGTCTTGTATGCTGGCGTGGTGAACCTTGTGGTCATGTGTGATGGCGTGGTGAAACTTGTGGTCATGTATGGTGAGGTGAACCTTGTGGTCATGTTTGCTGGTGTGGTGAACCTTGTGGTCATGTATGGTGTGCTGAACCTTGTGGTCATGTATGCTGGTGTGGTGAACCTTGAGGTCATGTATGCTGGTGTGGTGAACCTTGTGGTCATGTATGCTGGTGTGGTGAGCCTTGTGGTCATGTATGGTGTGGTGAACCTTATGGTCATGAATGGTGTGGCGAACCTTATGGTCATGTATGGTGGTGTTGTGAACCTTGTGGTCATGTATGCTGGTTTGGTGAACTTTGTAATGATGTATGGTGGTGTTGTGAACCTTGTGGTCATGTATGCTGGTGTGTTGAACCTTGTGGTCATGTATGCTGGTGTGGTGAACCTTGTGGTCATGTATGCTGGTGTGGTGAACGTTCTGGTCATGTATGCTGGTGTTGTGAACCTCGTGGTCATGTATATAGTGGTGTGGTGAACCTTCTGATCATGTATTCTGGCGTGCTGAACCTTGTGGTCATGTATGCTGGTGTGGTGAACCTTGTGGTCATGTATGCTGGTGTAGTGAATCTTGTGGTCATGAACGCTGGTGTGGTGAATTTTGTGGTCATGTATGAGGGTTTGGTGAACCTTGTGGTCATGTATGCTGGTGTGGTGAACCTTGTGGTCATGTATGCTGGTGTGGTGAACCTTATGGTCATGTATGCTGATGTGGTGAACTTTGTGGTCATGTATGCTAGTGTGGTGAACGTTCTGGTCATGTATGCTGGTGTTGTGAACCTTGTGGTCATGTATGCTGGTGTGGTGAACCTTGTGGTCATGTATGGTGTGGTGAATCTTGTGGTCATGAATAGTGTGGTGAACCTTGTGATCATGTATTGTGGTGAGTTGAACCTTGTGGTCATGTATCGTGTGGTGAACCTTGTTATCATATATGGTGTGGTAAACCTTGTGGTCTTAAATGCTTGCGTGTTGAATCGTGTGGTCATGTATGCTGGTGTGGTGAACCTTGTGGTCATGTATGCTGGTGTGGTGAACCTTGTGGTCATGTATGCTGGTGTTGTGAACTTGTGGTCATGTATGCTGGCGTGGTGAACCTTGTGGTCATGTATGGTGGTGTGGTGAACCTTGTGGTCATGTATGGTGGTGTGGCGAACCTTGTGGTCATGTATGGTGGTGTGGAGAACTTTGTGGTCATGTATAGTGGTGTGGTGAACCGTGTGGTCATGTATACTGGTGTGATGAACTTTGTGGTCATGTATGGTGGTGTGGTGAACCTTCTGGTCATGTATGGTGGTGTGGTCAACCTTGTGGTCATGTATGCTAGTGTGGTGAACGTTCTGGTCATGTATGCTGGTGTTGTGAACATTGTGGTCATGTATATAGTGGTGTGGTGAACCTTGTGGTCATGTATGGTGTGGTGAACCTTGTGGTCATGAATGGTGTGGTGAACCATGTGATCATGTATTGTGGTGAGTTGAACCTTGTGGTCATGTATCGTGTGGTGAACCTTGTTATCATTAATGGTGTGGTAAACCTTGTGGTCTTAAATGCTTGATAGTTGAATCGTGTGGTCATGTATGCTGGTGTGGTGAACCTTGTGGTCATGTATGCCGGTGTGGTGAACCTTGTGGTCATATATGCTGGCGTTGTGAACCTTGTGGTCATGTATGCTGGTGTTGTGAACTTGTGGTCATGTATGCTGGCGTGGTGAACCTTGTGGTCATGTATGGTGGTGTGGTGAACCTTGTGGTCATGTATGGTGGTGTGGTGAACCTTGTGGTCATGTATGGTGGTGTGGTGAACTTTGTGATGTATGGTGGTTTGGTGAACCTTGTGGTCATGTATGCTGGTGTGATGAACTTTGTGGTCATGTATGGTGGTGTGGTGAACCTTGTGGTCATGTATGGTGGTGTGGTGAACCTTGTGGTCATGTATGGTGGCGTGGTGAACCTTGTGGTCATGTATTGTGTGGTGAACCTTGTGGTCTTAAATGCTTGCGTGGTGAATCTTGTAGTCATGTATCGTGTGATGAACTTTGTGGTCATGTATGCTGGTGTGGTGAACTTTGTGGTCATGTATGCTGGCGTAGTGAACCTTGTGGTCAAGTATGCTGGTGTAGTAAACCTTGAGGTCATGTATGCTGGTGTGGTGAACTTTGTGGTCATGTATGCTGGTGTGGTGAACCTTGTGGTCATGTATGCTGGTGTGGTGAACCTTGTGGTCATGTATGCTGGTGTGGTGAACTTTGTGGTCATGTATGGTGGTGTGGTGAACCTTGTGGTCATGTATGGTGGTGTGGTGAACCTTGTGGTCATGTATGGTGGCGTGGTGAACCTTGTGGTCATGTATGCTGGTGTGGTGAACTTTGTGGTCATGTATGCTGGTGTAGTGAACCTTGTGGTCATGTATGGTGGTGTGGTGAACCTTGTGGTCATGTATGCTGGTGTGGTGAACCTTGTTGTCATGTATGCTGGTGTGGTGAACCTTGTTGTCATGTATGGTGGTGTGTTCAACCTTGTGGTCATGTATGCTGGTGTAGTGAACCTTGTGGTCATGTATGGTGGTGTGGTGAACCTTGTTGTCATGTATGCTGGTGTGATGAACCTTGTTGTCATGTGTGGTGGTGTGGTGAACCTTGTGGTCTTGTATGCTGGTGTGGTGAACCTTGTTGTCATGTATGCTGGTGTGGTGAACCTTGTTGTCATGTATGGTGGTGTGGTGAACCTTGTGGTTATGTATGGTGTGGTGAACCTTGTGGTCATAAATGCTTGCGTGGTGAATCTTGTGGTCATGTATGGTATTGTAAACCTTGTGGTCATGTATGCAAGCGTGATGAACCTTGTGGTCATGTATGCAAGCGTGATGAACCTTGTGGTCATGTATACTGGTGTTGTGAACCTTCTGGTCATGTATGTTGGCGTGGTGAACCTTGTGGTCATGTATGATGGCGTTGTGAACCTTATGGTCATGTATCGTGTGGTGAACCTTGTTGTCATGTATGCTGGTGTGGTGAACCTTGTTGTCATGTATGGTGGTGTGGTGAACTTTGTGGTCATGTATGCTGGTGTAGTGAACCTTGTGTTCATGTATGGTGGTGTGGTGAACCTTGTTGTCATGTATGCTCGTGTGGTGAACCTTGTTGTCATGTATGGTGGTGTGGTGAACCTTGTGGTCATGTATGCTGGTGTGGTGAACCTTGTTGTCATGTATGCTGGTGTGGTGAACCTTGTGGTCATGTATGGTGGCGTGGTAAACCTTGTGGTCATGTATGGTGGCGTGGTGAACCTTGTGGTCATGTATGCTGGTGTGGTGAACTGTGTTCATGTATGCTGGATTGGTGAACCTTGTGGTCATGTATGATGGCGTGGTGAACTTTGTGGTCATGTATGCTGGTGTGGTGAACCTTGTGGTCATGTATGCTGGTGTGGTGAATTGTAGTCATGTATGCTGGAGTGGTGAACCTTGTGTTCATGTATGTTGGTGTGGTGAACCTTGTGGTCATGTATGCTGGTGTGGTGAATTGTGGTCATGTATGCTGGTGTTGTGAACTTGTGGTCATGTATGCTGGCGTGGTGAACCTTTTGGTCATGTATGCTTGTGTGATGAATCTTTTGGTCATGTATGCTGGTGTGGTGAACTTTCTGGTCATGTATGCTGGTGTTGTGAACCTTGTGGTCATGTATATAGTGGTGTGGTGAACCTTGTGGTCATGTATCGTGTGGTGAACCTTGTTGTCACGTATGGTGTGGTAAACCTTGTGGTCTTAAATGCTTGCGTGTTGAATCGTGTGGTCATGTATGCTGGTGTGGTGAACCTTGTGGTCATGTATGCTGGTGTTGTGAACCTTGTGGTCATGTATGATGGCGTTGTGAACCTTGTGGTCATGTATGCTGGTGTGGTGAACCTTGTGGTCATGTATGCAGGTGTGGTGAACTTTGTGGTCATGTATGCTGATGTGGTGAACCTTGTGGTCATGTATGGTGGTGAGGTGAACCTTGTGGTCATGTATGCTAACGTGGCGACCCTTGTGGTCATGTATGTTGGAGTGGTAAACCTTGGGGTCATGTATGCTGGTGTAGTAAACCTTGTGGTCATGTATGCTGGTGTGGTGAACCTTCTGGTCATGTATGCTGATGTAGTGAACCTTGTGGTCTTGAACGCTGGTGTGGTGAATTTTGTGGTCATGTATGAAGGTGTGGTGAACCTTGTGGTCATGTATGCTGGCATTGTGAACCTTGTGGTCATGAATGCTGGTATAGTGAACCTTGTGGTCTTGTATGCTGGCGTGGAGAACCTTGTGGTCATGTATGGTGTGGAGAACCTTGTGGTCATGTATGGTGTGGTGAACCTTGTGTTCATGTATGCTGGTGTGGTGGACCTTGTGGTCATGTATGCTGGTATAGTGAACCTTGTGGTCTTGTATGCTGGCGTGGTGAACCTTGTGGTCATGTGTGATGGCGTGGTGAAACTTGTGGTCATGTATGGTGAGGTGAACCTTGTGGTCATGTTTGCTGGTGTGGTGAACCTTGTGGTCATGTATGGTGTGCTGAACCTTGTGGTCATGTATGCTGGTGTGGTGAACCTTGAGGTCATGTATGCTGGTGTGGTGAACCTTGTGGTCATGTATGCTGGTGTGGTGAGCCTTGTGGTCATGTATGGTGTGGTGAACCTTATGGTCATGAATGGTGTGGCGAACCTTATGGTCATGTATGGTGGTGTTGTGAACCTTGTGGTCATGTATGCTGGTTTGGTGAACTTTGTAATGATGTATGGTGGTGTTGTGAACCTTGTGGTCATGTATGCTGGTGTGTTGAACCTTGTGGTCATGTATGCTGGTGTGGTGAACCTTGTGGTCATGTATGCTGGTGTGGTGAACGTTCTGGTCATGTTTGCTGGTGTTGTGAACCTCGTGGTCATGTATATAGTGGTGTGGTGAACCTTCTGATCATGTATTCTGGCGTGCTGAACCTTGTGGTCATGTATGCTGGTGTGGTGAACCTTGTGGTCATGTATGCTGGTGTAGTGAATCTTGTGGTCATGAACGCTGGTGTGGTGAATTTTGTGGTCATGTATGAGGGTTTGGTGAACCTTGTGGTCATGTATGCTGGTGTGGTGAACCTTGTGGTCATGTATGCTGGTGTGGTGAACCTTATGATCATGTATGCTGATGTGGTGAACTTTGTGGTCATGTATGCTAGTGTGGTGAACGTTCTGGTCATGTATGCTGGTGTTGTGAACCTTGTGGTCATGTATGCTGGTGTGGTGAACCTTGTGGTCATGTATGGTGTGGTGAATCTTGTGGTCATGAATGGTGTGGTGAACCTTGTGATCATGTATTGTGGTGAGTTGAACCTTGTGGTCATGTATCGTGTGGTGAACCTTGTTATCATATATGGTGTGGTAAACCTTGTGGTCTTAAATGCTTGCGTGTTGAATCGTGTGGTCATGTATGCTGGTGTGGTGAACCTTGTGGTCATGTATGCTGGTGTGGTGAACCTTGTGGTCATGTATGCTGGTGTTGTGAACTTGTGGTCATGTATGCTGGCGTGGTGAACCTTGTGGTCATGTATGGTGGTGTGGTGAACCTTGTGGTCATGTATGGTGGTGTGGCGAACCTTGTGGTCATGTATGGTGGTGTGGAGAACTTTGTGGTCATGTATAGTGGTGTGGTGAACCGTGTGGTCATGTATACTGGTGTGATGAACTTTGTGGTCATGTATGGTGGTGTGGTGAACCTTCTGGTCATGTATGGTGGTGTGGTCAACCTTGTGGTCATGTATGCTAGTGTGGTGAACGTTCTGGTCATGTATGCTGGTGTTGTGAACATTGTGGTCATGTATATAGTGGTGTGGTGAACCTTGTGGTCATGTATGGTGTGGTGAACCTTGTGGTCATGAATGGTGTGGTGAACCATGTGATCATGTATTGTGGTGAGTTGAACCTTGTGGTCATGTATCGTGTGGTGAACCTTGTTATCATTAATGGTGTGGTAAACCTTGTGGTCTTAAATGCTTGATAGTTGAATCGTGTGGTCATGTATGCTGGTGTGGTGAACCTTGTGGTCATGTATGCCGGTGTGGTGAACCTTGTGGTCATATATGCTGGCGTTGTGAACCTTGTGGTCATGTATGCTGGTGTTGTGAACTTGTGGTCATGTATGCTGGCGTGGTGAACCTTGTGGTCATGTATGGTGGTGTGGTGAACCTTGTGGTCATGTATGGTGGTGTGGTGAACCTTGTGGTCATGTATGGTGGTGTGGTGAACTTTGTGATGTATGGTGGTGTGGTGAACCTTGTGGTCATGTATGCTGGTGTGATGAACTTTGTGGTCATGTATGGTGGTGTGGTGAACCTTGTGGTCATGTATGGTGGTGTGGTGAACCTTGTGGTCATGTATGGTGGCGTGGTGAACCTTGTGGTCATGTATTGTGTGGTGAACCTTGTGGTCTTAAATGCTTGCGTGGTGAATCTTGTAGTCATGTATCGTGTGATGAACTTTGTGGTCATGTATGCTGGTGTGGTGAACTTTGTGGTCATGTATGCTGGCGTAGTGAACCTTGTGGTCAAGTATGCTGGTGTAGTAAACCTTGAGGTCATGTATGCTGGTGTGGTGAACTTTGTGGTCATGTATGCTGGTGTGGTGATCCTTGTGGTCATGTATGCTGGTGTGGTGAACCTTGTGGTCATGTATGCTGGTGTGGTGAACTTTGTGGTCATGTATGGTGGTGTGGTGAACCTTGTGGTCATGTATGGTGGTGTGGTGAACCTTGTGGTCATGTATGGTGGCGTGGTGAACCTTGTGGTCATGTATGCTGGTGTGGTGAACTTTGTGGTCATGTATGCTGGTGTAGTGAACCTTGTGGTCATGTATGGTGGTGTGGTGAACCTTGTGGTCATGTATGCTGGTGTGGTGAACCTTGTTGTCATGTATGCTGGTGTGGTGAACCTTGTTGTCATGTATGGTGGTGTGTTCAACCTTGTGGTCATGTATGCTGGTGGAGTGAACCTTGTGGTCATGTATGGTGGTGTGGTGAACCTTGTTGTCATGTATGCTGGTGTGATGAACCTTGTTGTCATGTATGGTGGTGTGGTGAACCTTGTGGTCTTGTATGCTGGTGTGGTGAACCTTGTTGTCATGTATGCTGGTGTGGTGAACCTTGTTGTCATGTATGGTGGTGTGGTGAACCTTGTGGTTATGTATGGTGTGGTGAACCTTGTGGTCATAAATGCTTGCGTGGTGAATCTTGTGGTCATGTATGGTATTGTAAACCTTGTGGTCATGTATGCAAGCGTGATGAACCTTGTGGTCATGTATGCAAGCGTGATGAACCTTGTGGTCATGTATACTGGTGTTGTGAACCTTCTGGTCACGTATGTTGGCGTGGTGAACCTTGTGGTCATGTATGATGGCGTTGTGAACCTTATGGTCATGTATCGTGTGGTGAACCTTGTTGTCATGTATGCTGGTGTGGTGAACCTTGTTGTCATGTATGGTGGTGTGGTGAACTTTGTGGTCATGTATGCTGGTGTAGTGAACCTTGTGTTCATGTATGGTGGTGTGGTGAACCTTGTTGTCATGTATGCTCGTGTGGTGAACCTTGTTGTCATGTATGGTGGTGTGGTGAACCTTGTGGTCATGTATGCTGGTGTGGTGAACCTTGTTGTCATGTATGCTGGTGTGGTGAACCTTGTGGTCATGTATGGTGGCGTGGTAAACCTTGTGGTCATGTATGGTGGCGTGGTGAACCTTGTGGTCATGTATGCTGGTGTGGTGAACTGTGTTCATGTATGCTGGATTGGTGAACCTTGTGGTCATGTATGATGGCGTGGTGAACTTTGTGGTCATGTATGCTGGTGTGGTGAACCTTGTGGTCATGTATGCTGGTGTGGTGAATTGTAGTCATGTATGCTGGAGTGGTGAACCTTGTGTTCATGTATGTTGGTGTGGTGAACCTTGTGGTCATGTATGCTGGTGTGGTGAATTGTGGTCATGTATGCTGGTGTTGTGAACTTGTGGTCATGTATGCTGGCGTGGTGAACCTTTTGGTCATGTATGCTTGTGTGATGAATCTTTTGGTCATGTATGCTGGTGTGGTGAACTTTCTGGTCATGTATGCTGGTGTTGTGAACCTTGTGGTCATGTATATAGTGGTGTGGTGAACCTTGTGGTCATGTATCGTGTGGTGAACCTTGTTGTCACGTATGGTGTGGTAAACCTTGTGGTCTTAAATGCTTGCGTGTTGAATCGTGTGGTCATGTATGCTGGTGTGGTGAACCTTGTGGTCATGTATGCTGGTGTTGTGAACCTTGTGGTCATGTATGATGGCGTTGTGAACCTTGTGGTCATGTATGCTGGTGTGGTGAACCTTGTGGTCATGTATGCAGGTGTGGTGAACTTTGTGGTCATGTATGCTGATGTGGTGAACCTTGTGGTCATGTATGGTGGTGAGGTGAACCTTGTGGTCATGTATGCTAACGTGGCGACCCTTGTGGTCATGTATGTTGGAGTGGTAAACCTTGGGGTCATGTATGCTGGTGTAGTAAACCTTGTGGTCATGTATGCTGGTGTGGTGAACCTTCTGGTCATGTATGCTGATGTAGTGAACCTTGTGGTCTTGAACGCTGGTGTGGTGAATTTTGTGGTCATGTATGAAGGTGTGGTGAACCTTGTGGTCATGTATGCTGGCATTGTGAACCTTGTGGTCATGAATGCTGGTATAGTGAACCTTGTGGTCTTGTATGCTGGCGTGGAGAACCTTGTGGTCATGTATGGTGTGGAGAACCTTGTGGTCATGTATGGTGTGGTGAACCTTGTGTTCATGTATGCTGGTGTGGTGGACCTTGTGGTCATGTATGCTGGTATAGTGAACCTTGTGGTCTTGTATGCTGGCGTGGTGAACCTTGTGGTCATGTGTGATGGCGTGGTGAAACTTGTGGTCATGTATGGTGAGGTGAACCTTGTGGTCATGTTTGCTGGTGTGGTGAACCTTGTGGTCATGTATGGTGTGCTGAACCTTGTGGTCATGTATGCTGGTGTGGTGAACCTTGAGGTCATGTATGCTGGTGTGGTGAACCTTGTGGTCATGTATGCTGGTGTGGTGAGCCTTGTGGTCATGTATGGTGTGGTGAACCTTATGGTCATGAATGGTGTGGCAAACCTTATGGTCATGTATGGTGGTGTTGTGAACCTTGTGGTCATGTATGCTGGTTTGGTGAACTTTGTAATGATGTATGGTGGTGTTGTGAACCTTGTGGTCATGTATGCTGGTGTGTTGAACCTTGTGGTCATGTATGCTGGTGTGGTGAACCTTGTGGTCATGTATGCTGGTGTGGTGAACGTTCTGGTCATGTATGCTGGTGTTGTGAACCTCGTGGTCATGTATATAGTGGTGTGGAGAACCTTCTGATCATGTATTCTGGCGTGCTGAACCTTGTGGTCATGTATGCTGGTGTGGTGAACCTTGTGGTCATGTATGCTGGTGTAGTGAATCTTGTGGTCATGAACGCTGGTGTGGTGAATTTTGTGGTCATGTATGAGGGTTTGGTGAACCTTGTGGTCATGTATGCTGGTGTGGTGAACCTTGTGGTCATGTATGCTGGTGTGGTGAACCTTATGGTCATGTATGCTGATGTGGTGAACTTTGTGGTCATGTATGCTAGTGTGGTGAACGTTCTGGTCATGTATGCTGGTGTTGTGAACCTTGTGGTCATGTATGCTGGTGTGGTGAACCTTGTGGTCATGTATGGTGTGGTGAATCTTGTGGTCATGAATGGTGTGGTGAACCTTGTGATCATGTATTGTGGTGAGTTGAACCTTGTGGTCATGTATCGTGTGGTGAACCTTGTTATCATATATGGTGTGGTAAACCTTGTGGTCTTAAATGCTTGCGTGTTGAATCGTGTGGTCATGTATGCTGGTGTGGTGAACCTTGTGGTCATGTATGCTGGTGTGGTGAACCTTGTGGTCATGTATGCTGGTGTTGTGAACTTGTGGTCATGTATGCTGGCGTGGTGAACCTTGTGGTCATGTATGGTGGTGTGGTGAACCTTGTGGTCATGTATGGTGGTGTGGTGAACCTTGTGGTCATGTATGGTGGTGTGGAGAACTTTGTGGTCATGTATAGTGGTGTGGTGAACCGTGTGGTCATGTATACTGGTGTGATGAACTTTGTGGTCATGTATGGTGTTGTGGTGAACCTTCTGGTCATGTATGGTGGTGTGGTCAACCTTGTGGTCATGTATGCTAGTGTGGTGAACGTTCTGGTCATGTATGCTGGTGTTGTGAACATTGTGGTCATGTATATAGTGGTGTGGTGAACCTTGTGGTCATGTATGGTGTGGTGAACCTTGTGGTCATGAATGGTGTGGTGAACCATGTGATCATGTATTGTGGTGAGTTGAACCTTGTGGTCATGTATCGTGTGGTGAACCTTGTTATCATTAATGGTGTGGTAAACCTTGTGGTCTTAAATGCTTGATAGTTGAATCGTGTGGTCATGTATGCTGGTGTGGTGAACCTTGTGGTCATGTATGCCGGTGTGGTGAACCTTGTGGTCATATATGCTGGCGTTGTGAACCTTGTGGTCATGTATGCTGGTGTTGTGAACTTGTGGTCATGTATGCTGGCGTGGTGAACCTTGTGGTCATGTATGGTGGTGTGGTGAACCTTGTTGTCATGTATGGTGGTGTGGTGAACCTTGTGGTCATGTATGGTGGTGTGGTGAACTTTGTGATGTATGGTGGTGTGGTGAACCTTGTGGTCATGTATGCTGGTGTGATGAACTTTGTGGTCATGTATGGTGGTGTGGTGAACCTTGTGGTCATGTATGGTGGTGTGGTGAACCTTGTGGTCATGTATGGTGGCGTGGTGAACCTTGTGGTCATGTATTGTGTGGTGAACCTTGTGGTCTTAAATGCTTGCGTGGTGAATCTTGTAGTCATGTATCGTGTGATGAACCTTGTGGCCATGTATGCTGGTGTGGTGAACTTTGTGGTCATGTATGCTGGCGTAGTGAACCTTGTGGTCAAGTATGCTGGTGTAGTAAACCTTGAGGTCATGTATGCTGGTGTGGTGAACTTTGTGGTCATGTATGCTGGTGTGGTGAACCTTGTGGTCATGTATGCTGGTGTGGTGAACCTTGTGGTCATGTATGGTGGTGTGTTGAACTTTGTGGTCATGTATGATGGTGTGGTGAACCTTGTGGTCATGTATGCTGGTGTGGTGAACTTTGTGGTCATGTATGGTGGTGTGGTGAACCTTGTGGTCATGTATGGTGGTGTGGTGAACCTTGTGGTCATGTATGGTGGCGTGGTGAACCTTGTGGTCATGTATGCTGGTGTAGTGAACCTTGTGGTCATGTATGGTGGTGTGGTGAACCTTGTGGCCATGTATGCTGGTGTGGTGAACCTTGTTGTCATGTATGCTGGTGTGGTGAACCTTGTTGTCATGTATGGTGGTGTGGTGAACCTTGTGGTCATGTATGCTGGTGTAGTGAACCTTGTGGTCATGTATGGTGGTGTGGTGAACCTTGTGGTCATGTATGGTGGCGTGGTGAACCTTGTGGTCATGTATTGTGTGGTGAACCTTGTGGTCTTAAATGCTTGCGTGGTGAATCTTGTAGTCATGTATCGTGTGATGAACCTTGTGGTCATGTATGCTGGTGTGGTGAACTTTGTGGTCATGTATGCTGGCGTAGTGAACCTTGTGGTCAAGTATGCTGGTGTGGTAAACCTTGAGGTCATGTATGCTGGTGTGGTGAACTTTGTGGTCATGTATGCTGGTGTGGTGAACCTTGTGGTCATGTATGCTGGTGTGGTGAACCTTGTGGTCATGTATGGTGGTGTGTTGAACTTTGTGGTCATGTATGATGGTGTGGTGAACCTTGTGGTCATGTATGCTGGTGTGGTGAACTTTGTGGTCATGTATGGTGGTGTGGTGAACCTTGTGGTCATGTATGGTGGTGTGGTGAACCTTGTGGTCATGTATGGTGGCGTGGTGAACCTTGTGGTCATGTATGCTGGTGTAGTGAACCTTGTGGTCATGTATGGTGGTGTGGTGAACCTTGTGGTCATGTATGCTGGTGTGGTGAACCTTGTTGTCATGTATGCTGGTGTGGTGAACCTTGTTGTCATGTATGGTGGTGTGGTGAACCTTGTGGTCATGTATGCTGGTGTAGTGAACCTTGTGGTCATGTATGGTGGTGTGGTGAACCTTGTTGTCATGTATGCTGGTGTGGTGAACCTTGTTGTCATGTATGGTGGTGTGGTGAACCTTGTGGTCATGTATGCTGGTGTAGTGAACCTTGTTGTCATGTATGCTGGTGTGGTGAACCTTGTTGTCATGTATGGTGGTGTGGTGAACCTTGTGGTCATGTATGGTGTGGTGAACCTTGTGGTCATAAATGCTTGCGTGGTGAATCTTGTGGTCATGTATGGTATTGTAAACCTTGTGGTCATGTATGCAAGCGTGATGAACTTTGTGGTCATATATGCAAGCGTGATGAACCTTGTGGTCATGTATACTGGTGTTGTGAACCTTCTGGTCATGTATGTTGGCGTGGTGAACCTTGTGGTCATGTATGATGGCGTTGTGAACCTTATGGTCATGTATCGTGTGGTGAACCTTGTGGTCATGTATGCTGGTGTGGTGAACCTTGTTGTCATGTATGGTGGTGTGGTGAACCTTGTGGTCATGTATGCTGGTGTAGTGAACCTTGTGGTCATGTATGGTGGTGTGGTGAACCTTGTTGTCATGTATGCTCGTGTGGTGAACCTTGTTGTCATGTATGGTGGTGTGGTGAACCTTGTGGTCATGTATGCTGGTGTGGTGAACCTTGTTGTCATGTATGCTGGTGTGGTGAACCTTGTGGTCATGTATGGTGGCGTGGTAAACCTTGTGGTCATGTATGGTGGTGTGGTGAACCTTGTGGTCATGTATGCTGGTGTTGTGAACTTGTGGTCATGTATGCTGGCGTGGTGAACCTTTTGGTCATGTATGCTTGTGTGATGAATCTTTTGGTCATGTATGCTGGTGTGGTGAACTTTCTGGTCATGTATGCTGGTGTTGTGAACCTTGTGGTCATGTATATAGTGGTGTGGTGAACCTTGTGGTCATGTATGGTGTGGTGAACCTTGTGGTCATGAATGGTGTGGTGAACCTTGTGATCATGTATTGTGGTGAGTTGAACCTTGTGGTCATGTATCGTGTGGTGAACCTTGTTGTCACGTATGGTGTGGTAAACCTTGTGGTCTTAAATACTTGCGTGTTGAATCGTGTGGTCATGTATGCTGGTGTGGTGAACCTTGTGGTCATGTATGCTGGTGTTGTGAACCTTGTGGTCATGTATGATGGCGTTGTGAACCTTGTGGTCATGTATGCTGGTGTGGTGACCCTTGTGATCATGTATGCAGGTGTGGTGAACTTTGTGGTCATGTATGCTGATGTGGTGAACCTTGTGGTCATGTATGGTGGTGAGGTGAACCTTGTGGTCATGTATGCTAACGTGGTGACCCTTGTGGTCATGTATGTTGGAGTGGTAAACCTTGGGGTCATGTATGCTGGTGTGGTGAACCTTGTGGTCATGTATGCTGGTGTGGTGAACCTTCTGGTCATGTATGCTGGTGTAGTGAACCTTGTGGTCTTGAACGCTGGTGTGGTGAATTTTGTGGTCATGTATGAAGGTGTGGTGAACCTTGTGGTCATGTATGCTGGCATTGTGAACCTTGCGGTCATGAATGCTGGTATAGTGAACCTTGTGGTCTTGTATGCTGGCGTGGTGAACCTTGTGGTCATGTATGGTGTGGAGAACCTTGTGGTCATGTATGGTGTGGTGAACCTTGTGTTCATGTATGCTGGTGTGGTGAACCTTGTGGTCATGTGTGATGGCGTGGTGAAACTTGTGGTCATGTATGCTGGTGTGGTGAGCCTTGTGGTCATGTTTGTGGGTGAGGTGAACCTTGTGGTCATGTATGGTGTGCTGAACCTTGTGGTCATGTATGCTCGTGTGGTGAACCTTGAGGTCATGTATGCTGGTGTGGTGAACCTTGTGGTCATGTATGCTGGTGTGGTGAGCCTTGTGGTCATGTATGGTGTGGTGAACCTTATGGTCATGAATGGTGTGGCGAACCTTATGGTCATGTATGGTGGTGTTGTGAACCTTGTGGTCATGTATGCTGGTTTGGTGAACCTTGTAATGATGTATGGTGGTGTTGTGAACCTTGTGGTCATGTATGCTGGCGTGGTGAACCTTGTGGTCATGTATGTTGGTGTGGTGAACCTTGTGGTCATGTATGCTGGTGTGGTGAACGTTCTGGTCATGTATGCTGGTGTTGTGAACATCGTGGGAATGTATATAGTGGTGTGGTGAACCTTGTGATCATGTATTCTGGCGTGCTGAACCCTGTGGTCATGTATGCTGGTGTGGTGAACCTTGTGGTCATGTATGCTGGTGTAGTGAATCTTGCGGTCATGAACGCTGGTGTGGTGAATTTTGTGGTCATGTATGAAGGTTTTGTGAACCTTGTGGTCATGTATGCTGGTGTGGTGAACCTTGTGGTCATGTATGCTGGTGTGGTGAACCTTATGGTCATGTATGCTGATATGGTGAACCTTGTGGTCATGTATGCTAGTGTGGTGAACGTTCTGGTCATGTATGCTGGTGTTGTGAACCTTGTGGTCATGTATGCTGGTGTTGTGAACTTGTGGTCATGTATGGTGGTGTGGTGAACCTTGTGGTCATGTATGGTGGTGTGGTGAACCTTGTGGTCATGTATGGTGGTGTGGTGAACCTTGTGGTCATGTATGGTGGTGTGGAGAACTTTGTGGTCAGGTATGGTGGTGTGGTGAACCTTGTGGTCATGTATGCTGGTGTGATGAACTTTGTGGTCATGTATGGTGGTGTGGTGAACCTTCTGGTCATGTATGGTGGTGTGGTGAACCTTGTGGTCATGTATGGTGGCGTGGTGAACCTTGTGGTCATGTATGCTGGTGTAGTGAACCTTGTGGTCATGTATGGTGGTGTGGTGAACCTTGTGGTCATGTATGCTGGTGTGGTGAACCTTGTTGTCATGTAAGCAGGTGTGGTGAACTTTGTGGTCATGTATGCTGGTGTGGTGAACTTTATAGTTATGTATGCTGGCGTGGTGAACCTTGTGGTCATGTATTGTGTGGTGAACCTTGTGGTCTTAAATGCTTGCGTGGTGAATCTTGAGGTCATGTATCGTGTGATGAACTTTGTGGTCATGTATGCTGGCGTAGTGAACCTTGTGGTCAAGTATGCTGGTGTGGTAAACCTTGTGGTCATGTATGCTGGTGTGGTGAACCTTGTGGTCATGTATGCTGGTGTGGTGAACCTTGTGGTCATGTATGGTGGTGTGGTGAACCTTGTGGTCATGTATGCTGGTTTGGTGAACCTTGTGGTCATGTATGCTAGTGTGGTGAACGTTCTGGTCATGTATGCTGGTGTTGTGAACCTTGTGGTCATGTATATAGTGGTGTGGTGAACCTTGTGGTCATGTATGGTGTGGTGAACCTTGTGGTCATGTATGGTGTGGTGAACCTTGTGGTGATGAATGGTGTGGTGAACCATGTGATCATGTATTGTGGTGAGTTGAACCTTGTGGTCATGTATCGTGTGGTGAACCTTGTTATCATTAATGGTGTGGTAAACCTTGTGGTCTTAAATGCTTGATAGTTGAATCGTGTGGTCATGTATGCTGGTGTGGTGAACCTTGTGGTCATGTATGCCGGTGTGGTGAACCTTGTGGTCATATATGTTGGTGTTGTGAACCTTGTGGTCATGTATGCTGGTGTTGTGAACTTGTGGTCATGTATGCTGGCGTGGTGAACCTTGTGGTCATGTATGGTGGTGTGGTGAACCTTGTGGTCATGTATGGTGGTGTGGTGAACCTTGTGGTCATGTATGGTGGTGTGGTGAACTTTGTGGTCATGTATGGTGGTGTGGTGAACCTTGTGGTCATGTATGCTGGTGTGATGAACTTTGTGGTCATGTATGGTGGTGTGGTGAACCTTGTGGTCATGTATGGTGGTGTGGTGAACCTTGTGGTCATGTATGGTGGCGTGGTGAACCTTGTGGTCATGTATGCTGGTGTAGGGAACCTTGTGGTTATGTATGGTGGTGTGGTGAACCTTGTGGTCATGTATGCTGGTGTGGTGAACCTTGTTGTCATGTAAGCAGGTGTGGTGAACTTTGTGGTCATGAATGCTGGTGCGGAGAACTTTATGGTTATGTATGCTGGCGTGGTGAACCTTGTGGTCATGTATTGTGTGGTGAACCTTGTGGTCTTAAATGCTTGCGTGGTGAATCTTGTAGTCATGTATCGTGTGATGAACCTTGTGGTCATATATGCTGGTGTGGTGAACTTTGTGGTCATGTATGCTGGCGTAGTGAACCTTGTGGTCAAGTATGCTGGTGTGGTAAACCTTGAGGTCATGTATGCTGGTGTGGTGAACTTTGTGGTCATGTATGCTGGTGTGGTGAACCTTGTGGTCATGTATGCTGGTGTGGTGAACCTTGTGGTCATGTATGGTGGTGTGGTGAACTTTGTGGTCATGTATGGTGGTGTGGTGAACCTTGTGGTCATGTATGCTGGTGTGGTGAACTTTGTGGTCATGTATGGTGGTGTGGTGAACCTTGTGGTCATGTATGGTGGTGTGGTGAACCTTGTGGTCATGTATGGTGGCGTGGTGAACCTTGTGGTCATGTATGCTGGTGTAGTGAACCTTGTGGTCATGTATGGTGGTGTGGTGAACCTTGTGGTCATGTATGCTGGTGTGGTGAACCTTGTTGTCATGTATGCTGGTGTGGTGAACCTTGTTGTCATGTATGGTGGTGTGGTCAACCTTGTGGTCATGTATGCTGGTGTAGTGAACCTTGTGGTCATGTATGGTGGTGTGGTGAAACTTGTTGTCATGTATGCTGGTGTGATGAACCTTGTTGTCATGTATGGTGGTGTGGTGAACCTTGTGGTCTTGTATGCTGGTGTGGTGAACCTTGTTGTCATGTATGCTGGTGTGGTGAACCTTGTTGTCATGTATGGTGGTGTGGTGAACCTTGTGGTCATGTATGGTGTGGTGAACCTTGTGGTCATGAATGCTTGCGTGGTGAATCTTGTGGTCATGTATGGTATTGTAAACCTTGTGGTCATGTATGCCAGCGTGATGAACCTTGTGGTCATGTATGCAAGCGTGATGAACCTTGTGGTCATGTATACTGGTGTTGTGAACCTTCTGGTCATGTATGTTGGCGTGGTGAACCTTGTGGTCATGTATGATGGCGTTGTGAACCTTATGGTCATGTATCGTGTGGTGAACCTTGTTGTCATGTATGCTGGTGTGGTGAACCTTGTTGTCATGTATGGTGGTGTGGTGAACTTTGTGGTCATGTATGCTGGTGTAGTGAACCTTGTGGTCATGTATGGTGGTGTGGTGAACCTTGTTGTCATGTATGCTCGTGTGGTGAACCTTGTTGTCATGTATGGTGGTGTGGTGAACCTTGTGGTCATGTATGCTGGTGTGGTGAACCTTGTTGTCATGTATGCCGGTGTGGTGAACCTTGTGGTCATGTATGGTGGCGTGGTAAACCTTGTGGTCATGTATGGTGGTGTGGTGAACCTTGTGGTCATGTATGCTGGTGTGGTGAACTGTGTTCATGTATGCTGGATTGGTGAACCTTGTGGTCATGTATGATGGCGTGGTGAACTTTGTGGTCATGTATGCTGGTGTGGTGAACCTTGTGGTCATGTATGCTGGTGTGGTGAATTGTGGTCATGTATGCTGGAGTGGTGAACCTTGTGTTCATGTATGTTGGTGTGGTGAACCTTGTGGTCATGTATGCTGGTGTGGTGAATTGTGGTCATGTATGCTGGTGTTGTGAACTTGTGGTCATGTATGCTGGCGTGGTGAACCTTTTGGTCATGTATGCTTGTGTGATGAATCTTTTGGTCATGTATGCTGGTGTGGTGAACTTTCTGGTCATGTATGCTGGTGTTGTGAACCTTGTGGTCATGTATATAGTGGTGTGGTGAACCTTGTGGTCATGTATGGTGTGGTGAACCTTGTGGTCATGAATGATGTGGTGAACCTTGTGATCATGTATTGTGGTGAGTTGAACCTTGTGGTCATGTATCGTGTGGTGAACCTTGTTGTCACGTATGGTGTGGTAAACCTTGTGGTCTTAAATGCTTGCGTGTTGAATCGTGTGGTCATGTATGCTGGTGTGGTGAACCTTGTGGTCATGTATGATGGCGTTGTGAAACTTGTGGTCATGTATGCTGGTGTGGTGAACCTTGTGGTCATGTATGCAGGTGTGGTGAACTTTGTGGTCATGTATGCTGATGTGGTGAACCTTGTTGTCATGTATGCTGGTGTGGTGAACCTTGTTGTCATGTATGGTGGTGTGGTCAACCTTGTGGTCATGTATGCTGGTGTAGTGAACCTTGTGGTCATGTATGGTGGTGTGGTGAAACTTGTTGTCATGTATGCTGGTGTGATGAACCTTGTTGTCATGTATGGTGGTGTGGTGAACCTTGTGGTCTTGTATGCTGGTGTGGTGAACCTTGTTGTCATGTATGCTGGTGTGGTGAACCTTGTTGTCATGTATGGTGGTGTGGTGAACCTTGTGGTCATGTATGGTGTGGTGAACCTTGTGGTCATGAATGCTTGCGTGGTGAATCTTGTGGTCATGTATGGTATTGTAAACCTTGTGGTCATGTATGCAAGCGTGATGAACCTTGTGGTCATGTATGCAAGCGTGATGAACCTTGTGGTCATGTATACTGGTGTTGTGAACCTTCTGGTCATGTATGTTGGCGTGGTGAACCTTGTGGTCATGTATGATGGCGTTGTGAACCTTATGGTCATGTATCGTGTGGTGAACCTTGTTGTCATGTATGCTGGTGTGGTGAACCTTGTTGTCATGTATGGTGGTGTGGTGAACTTTGTGGTCATGTATGCAGGTGTAGTGAACCTTGTGGTCATGTATGGTGGTGTGGTGAACCTTGTTGTCATGTATGCTCGTGTGGTGAACCTTGTTGTCATGTATGGTGGTGTGGTGAACCTTGTGGTCATGTATGCTGGTGTGGTGAACCTTGTTGTCATGTATGCCGGTGTGGTGAACCTTGTGGTCATGTATGGTGGCGTGGTAAACCTTGTGGTCATGTATGGTGGTGTGGTGAACCTTGTGGTCATGTATGCTGGTGTGGTGAACTGTGTTCATGTATGCTGGATTTGTGAACCTTGTGGTCATGTATGATGGCGTGGTGAACTTTGTGGTCATGTATGCTGGTGTGGTGAACCTTGTGGTCATGTATGCTGGTGTGGTGAATTGTGGTCATGTATGCTGGAGTGGTGAACCTTGTGTTCATGTATGTTGGTGTGGTGAACCTTGTGGTCATGTATGCTGGTGTGGTGAATTGTGGTCATGTATGCTGGTGTTGTGAACTTGTGGTCATGTATGCTGGCGTGGTGAACCTTTTGGTCATGTATGCTTGTGTGATGAATCTTTTGGTCATGTATGCTGGTGTGGTGAACTTTCTGGTCATGTATGCTGGTGTTGTGAACCTTGTGGTCATGTATATAGTGGTGTGGTGAACCTTGTGGTCATGTATGGTGTGGTGAACCTTGTGGTCATGAATGGTGTGGTGAACCTTGTGATCATGTATTGTGGTGAGTTGAACCTTGTGGTCATGTATCGTGTGGTGAACCTTGTTGTCACGTATGGTGTGGTAAACCTTGTGGTCTTAAATGCTTGCGTGTTGAATCGTGTGGTCATGTATGCTGGTGTGGTGAACCTTGTGGTCATGTATGATGGCGTTGTGAAACTTGTGGTCATGTATGCTGGTGTGGTGAACCTTGTGGTCATGTATGCAGGTGTGGTGAACTTTGTGGTCATGTATGCTGATGTGGTGAACCTTGTGGTCATGTATGGTGGTGAGGTGAACCTTGTGGTCATGTATGCTAACGTGGTGACCCTTGTGGTCATGTATATTGGAGTGGTAAACCTTGGGGTCATGTATGCTGGTGTGGTAAACCTTGTGGTCATGTATGCTGGTGTGGTGAACCTTCTGGTCATGTATGCTGATGTAGTGAACCTTGTGGTCTTGAACGCTGGTGTGGTGAATTTTGTGGTCATGTATGAAGGTGTGGTGAACCTTGTGGTCATGTATGCTGGCATTGTGAACCTTGTGTTCATGAATGCTGGTATAGTGAACCTTGTGGTCTTGTATGCTGGCGTGCAGAACCTTGTGGTCATGTATGGTGTGGAGAACCTTGTGGTCATGTATGGTGTGGTGAACCTTGTGTTCATGTATGCTGGTGTGGTGGACCTTGTGGTCATGTATGCTGGTATAGTGAACCTTGTGGTCTTGTATGCTGGCGTGGTGAACCTTGTGGTCATGTGTGATGGCGTGGTGAAACTTGTGGTCATGTATGGTGAGGTGAACCTTGTGATCATGTTTGCTGGTGTGGTGAACCTTGTGGTCATGTATGGTGTGCTGAACCTTGTGGTCATGTATGCTGGTGTGGTGAACCTTGAGGTCATGTATGCTGGTGTGGTGAACCTTGTGGTCATGTATGCTGGTGTGGTGAGCCTTGTGGTCATGTATGGTGTGGTGAACCTTATAATCATGAATGGTGTGGCGAACCTTATGGTCATGTATGGTGGTGTTGTGAACCTTGTGGTCATGTATGCTGGTTTGGTGAACCTTGTAATGATGTATGGTGGTGTTGTGAACCTTGTGGTCATGTATGCTGGTGTGGTGAACCTTGTGGTCATGTATGCTGGTGTGGTGAACGTTCTGGTCATGTATGCTGGTGTTGTGAACCTCGTGGTCATGTATATAGTGGTGTGGTGAACCTTGTGATCATGTATTCTGGCGTGCTGAACCTTGTGGTCATGTATGCTGGTGTGGTGAACCTTGTGGTCATGTATGCTGGTGTAGTGAATCTTGTGGTCATGAACGCTGGTGTGGTGAATTTTGTGGTCATGTATGAAGGTTTGGTGAACCTTGTGGTCATGTATGCTGGTGTTGTGAACCTTGTGGTCATGTATATAGTGGTGTGGTGAACCTTGTGGTCATGAATGGTGTGGTGAACCTTGTGATCATGTATTGTGGTGAGTTGAACCTTGTGGTCATGTATCGTGTAGTGAACCTTGTTTTCATATATGGTGTGGTAAACATTGTGGTCTTAAATGCTTGCGTGTTGAATCGTGTGGTCATGTATGCTGGTGTGGTGAACCTTGTGGTCATGAATGCTGGTGTGGTGAACCTTGTGGTCATATATACTGGTGTTGTGAACCTTGTGGTCATGTATGCTGGTGTTGTGAACTTGTGGTCATGTATGCTGGCGTGGTGAAACTTATGGTCAAGGTGAGGTGAACCTTGTGGTCATATTTGCTGGTGAGGTGAACCTTGTGGTCATGTATGGTGTGCTGAACCTTGTGGTCATGTATGCTGGTGTGGTGAACCTTGAGGTCATGTATGCTGGTGTGGTGAACCTTGTGGTCATGTATGCTGGTGTGGTGAGCCTTGTGGTCATGTATGGTGTGGTGAACCTTATGGTCATGAATGGTGTGGCGAACCTTATGGTCATGTATGGTGTGTATGGTGGTCATGTATCGTGTGGTGAACCTTGTTATCATTAATGGTGTGGTAAACCTTGTGGTCTTAAATGCTTGATAGTTGAATTGTGTGGTCATGTATGCTGGTGTGGTGAACCTTGTGGTTATGTATGCCGGTGTGGTGAACGTTGTGGTCATATATGTTGGTGTTGTGAACCTTTTGGTCATGTATGCTGGTGTTGTGAACTTGTGGTCATGTATGCTGGCGTGGTGAACCTTGTGGTCATGTATGGTGGTGTGGTGAACCTTGTGGTCATGTATGCTGGTGTGATGAACTTTGTGGTCATGTATGGTGGTGTGGTGAACCTTGTGGTCATGTATGGTGGTGTGGTGAACCTTGTGGTCATGTATGGTGGCGTGGTGAACCTTGTAGTCATGTATGCTGGTGTAGTGAACCTTGTGGTTATGTTTGGTGGTGTGGTGAACCTTGTGGTCATGTATGCTGGTGTGGTGAACCTTGTTGTCATGTAAGCAGGTGTGGTGAACTTTGTGGTCATGAATGCTGGTGTGGAGAACTTTATGGTTATGTATGCTGGCGTGGTGAACCTTGTGGTCATGTATTGTGTGGTGAACCTTGTGGTCTTAAATGCTTGCGTGGTGAATCTTGTAGTCATGTATCGTGTGATGAACCTTGTGGTCATGTATGCTGGTGTGGTGAACTTTGTGGTCATGTATGCTGGCGTAGTGAACCTTGTGGTCAAGTATGCTGGTGTGGTAAACCTTGAGGTCATGTATGCTGGTGTGGTGAACTTTGTGGTCATGTATGCTGGTGTGGTGAACCTTGGGGTCATGTATGGTGGTGTGGTGAACCTTGTGGTCATGTATGGTGGTGTGGTGAACTTTGTGGTCATGTATGGTGGTGTGGTGAACCTTGTGGTCATGTATGCTGGTGTGGTGAACTTTGTGGTCATGTATGGTGGTGTGGTGAACCTTGTGGTCATGTATGGTGGTGTGGTGAACCTTGTGGTCATGTATGGTGGCGTGGTGAACCTTGTGGTCATGTATGCTGGTGTAGTGAACCTTATGGTCATGTATGGTGGTGTGGTGAACCTTGTGGTCATGTATGCTGGTGTGGTGAACCTTGTTGTCATGTATGCTGGTGTGGTGAACCTTGTTGTCATGTATGGTGGTGTGTTCAACCTTGTGGTCATGTATGCTGGTGTAGTGAACCTTGTGGTCATGTATGGTGGTGTGGTGAACCTTGTTGTCATGTATGCTGGTGTGATGAACCTTGTTGTCATGTATGGTGGTGTGGTGAACCTTGTGGTCTTGTATGCTGGTGTGGTGAACCTTGTTGTCATGTATGCTGGTGTGGTGAACCTTGTTGTCATGTATGGTGGTGTGGTGAACCTTGTGGTTATGTATGGTGTGGTGAACCTTGTGGTCATAGATGCTTGCGTGGTGAATCTTGTGGTCATGTATGGTATTGTAAACCTTGTGGTCATGTATGCAAGCGTGATGAACCTTGTGGTCATGTATGCAAGCGTGATGAACCTTGTGGTCATGTATACTGGTGTTGTGAACCTTCTGGTCATGTATGTTGGCGTGGTGAACCTTGTGGTCATGTATGATGGCGTTGTGAACCTTATGGTCATGTATCGTGTGGTGAACCTTGTTGTCATGTATGCTGATGTGGTGAACCTTGTTGTCATGTATGGTGGTGTGGTGAACTTTGTGGTCATGTATGCTGGTGTAGTGAACCTTGTGTTCATGTATGGTGGTGTGGTGAACCTTGTTGTCATGTATGCTCGTGTGGTGAACCTTGTTGTCATGTATGGTGGTGTGGTGAACCTTGTGGTCATGTATGCTGGTGTGGTGAACCTTGTTGTCATGTATGCCGGTGTGGTGAACCTTGTGGTCATGTATGGTGGCGTGGTAAACCTTGTGGTCATGTATGGTGGTGTGGTGAACCTTGTGGTCATGTATGCTGGTGTGGTGAACTGTGTTCATGTATGCTGGATTGGTGAACCTTGTGGTCATGTATGATGGCGTGGTGAACTTTGTGGTCATGTATGCTGGTGTGGTGAACCTTGTGGTCATGTATGCTGGTGTGGTGAATTGTGGTCATGTATGCTGGAGTGGTGAACCTTGTGGTCATGTATGCTGGTGTGGTGAATTGTGGTCATGTATGCTGGTGTTCTGAACTTGTGGTCATGTATGCTGGCGTGGTGAACCTTTTGGTCATGTATGCTTGTGTGATGAATCTTTTGGTCATGTATGCTGGTGTGGTGAACTTTCTGGTCATGTATGCTGGAGTTGTGAACCTTGTGGTCATGTATATAGTGGTGTGGTGAACCTTGTGGTCATGTATCGTGTGGTGAACCTTGTTGTCACGTATGGTGTGGTAAACCTTGTGGTCTTAAATGCTTGCGTGTTGAATCGTGTGGTCATGTATGCTGGTGTGGTGAACCTTGTGGTCATGTATGCTGGTGTTGTGAACCTTGTGGTCATGTATGATGGCGTTGTGAACCTTGTGGTCATGTATGCTGGTGTGGTGAACCTTGTGGTCATGTATGCAGGTGTGGTGAACTTTGTGGTCATGTATGCTGATGTGGTGAACCTTGTGGTCATGTATGGTGGTGAGGTGAACCTTGTGGTCATGTCTGCTAACGTAGTGACCCTTGTGGTCATGTATGTTGGAGTGGTAAACCTTGGGGTCATGTATGCTGGTGTAGTAAACCTTGTGGTCATGTATGCTGGTGTGGTGAACCTTCTGGTCATGTATGCTGATGTAGTGAACCTTGTGGTCTTGAACGCTGGTGTGGTGAATTTTGTGGTCATGTATGAAGGTGTGGTGAACCTTGTGGTCATGTATGCTGGCATTGTGAACCTTGTGGTCATGAATGCTGGTATAGTGAACCTTGTGGTCTTGTATGCTGGCGTGGAGAACCTTGTGGTCATGTATGGTGTGGAGAACCTTGTGGTCATGTATGGTGTGGTGAACCTTGTGTTCATGTATGCTGGTGTGGTGGACCTTGTGGTCATGTATGCTGGTAGAGTGAACCTTGTGGTCTTGTATGCTGGCGTGGTGAACCTTGTGGTCATGTGTGATGGCGTGGTGAAACTTGTGGTCATGTATGGTGAGGTGAACCTTGTGGTCATGTTTGCTGGTGTGGTGAACCTTGTGGTCATGTATGGTGTGCTGAACCTTGTGGTCATGTATGCTGGTGTGGTGAACCTTGAGGTCATGTATGCTGGTGTGGAGAACCTTGTGGTCATGTATGCTGGTGTGGTGAACCTTGTGGTCATGTATGGTGTGGTGAACCTTATGGTCATGAATGGTGTGGCGAACCTTATGGTCATGTATGGGGGTGTTGTGAACCTTGTGGTCATGTATGCTGGTTTGGTGAACTTTGTAATGATGTATGGTGGTGTTGTGAACCTTGTGGTCATGTATGCTGGTGTGTTGAACCTTGTGGTCATGTATGCTGGTGTGGTGAACCTTGTGGTCATGTATGCTGGTGTGGTGAACGTTCTGGTCATGTATGCTGGTGTTGTGAACCTCGTGGTCATGTATATAGTGTTGTGGTGAACCTTCTGATCATGTATTCTGGCGTGCTGAACCTTGTGGTCATGTATGCTGGTGTGGTGAACCTTGTGGTCATGTATGCTGGTGTAATGAATCTTGTGGTCATGAACGCTGGTGTGGTGAATTTTGTGGTCATGTATGAGGGTTTGGTGAACCTTGTGGTCATGTATGCTGGTGTGGTGAACCTTGTGGTCATGTATGCTGGTGTGGTGAACCTTATGGTCATGTATGCTGATGTGGTGAACTTTGTGGTCATGTATGCTAGTGTGGTGAACGTTCTGGTCATGTATGCTGGTGTTGTGAACCTTGTGGTCATGTATGCTGGTGTGGTGAACCTTGTGGTCATGTATGGTGTGGTGAATCTTGTGGTCATGAATGGTGTGGTGAACCTTGTGATCATGTATTGTGGTGAGTTGAACCTTGTGGTCATGTATCGTGTGGTGAACCTTGTTATCATATATGGTGTGGTAATCCTTGTGGTCTTAAATGCTTGCGTGTTGAATCGTGTGGTCATGTATGCTGGTGTAGTGAACCTTGTGGTCATGTATGCTGGTGTGGTGAACCTTGTGGTCATATATGCTGGTGTTGTGAACCTTGTGGTCATGTATGCTGGTGTTGTGAACTTGTGGTCATGTATGCTGGCGTGGTGAACCTTGTGGTCATGTATGGTGGTGTGGTGAACCTTGTGGTCATGTATGGTGGTGTGGTGAACCTTGTGGTCATGTATGGTGGTGTGGAGAACTTTGTGGTCATGTATAGTGGTGTGGTGAACCCTGTGGTCATGTATGCTGGTGTGATGAACTTTGTGGTCATGTATGGTGGTGTGGTGAACCTTCTGGTCATGTATGGTGGTTTGGTGAACCTTGTGGTCATGTATGCTAGTGTGGTGAACGTTCTGGTCATGTATGCTGGTGTTGTGAACATTGTCGTCATGTATATAGTGGTGTGGTGAACCTTGTGGTCATGTATGGTGTGGTGAACCTTGTGGTCATGAATGGTGTGGTGAACCATGTGATCATGTACTGTGGTGAGTTCAACCTTGTGGTCATGTATCGTGTGGTGAACCTTGTTATCATTAATGGTGTGGTAAACCTTGTGGTCTTAAATGCTTGATAGTTGAATCGTGTGGTCATGTATGCTGGTGTGGTGAACCTTGTGGTCATGTATGCCGGTGTGGTGAACCTTGTGGTCATATATGCTGGCGTTGTGAACCTTGTGGTCATGTATGCTGGTGTTGTGAACTTGTGGTCATGTATGCTGGCGTGGTGAACCTTGTGGTCATGTATGGTGGTGTGTTGAACCTTGTGGTCATGTATGGTGGTGTGGTGAACCTTGTGGTCATGTATGGTGGTGTGGTGAACTTTGTGGTCATGTATGGTGGTGTGGTGAACCTTGTGGTCATGTATGCTGGTGTGATGAACTTTGTGGTCATGTATGGTGGTGTGGTGAACCTTGTGGTCATGTATGGTGGTGTGGTGAACCTTGTGGTCATGTATGGTGGCGTGGTGAACCTTGTGGTCATGTATTGTGTGGTGAACCTTGTGGTCTTAAATGCTTGCGTGGTGAATCTTGTAGTCAGGTATCGTGTGATGAACCTTGTGGTCATGTATGCTGGTGTGGTGAACTTTGTGGTCATGTATGCTGGCGTAGTGAACCTTGTGGTCAAGTATGCTGGTGTGGTAAACCTTGAGGTCATGTATGCTGGTGTGGTGAACTTTGTGGTCATGTATGCTGGTGTGGTGAACCTTGTGGTCATGTATGCTGGTGTGGTGAACCTTGTGGTCATGTATGGTGGTGTGTTGAACTTTGTGGTCATGTATGATGGTGTGGTGAACCTTGTGGTCATGTATGCTGGTGTGGTGAACTTTGTGGTCATGTATGGTGGTGTGGTGAACCTTGTGGTCATGTATGGTGGTGTGGTGAACCTTGTGGTCATGTATGGTGGCGTGGTGAACCTTGTGGTCATGTATGCTGGTGTAGTGAACCTTGTGGTCATGTATGGTGGTGTGGTGAACCTTGTGGTCATGTATGCTGGTGTGGTGAACCTTGTTGTCATGTATGGTGGTGTGGTGAACCTTGTGGTCATGTATGCTGGTGTAGTGAACCATGTGGTCATGTATGGTGGTGTGGTGAACCTTGTGGTCATGTATGGTGGCGTGGTGAACCTTGTGGTCATGTATTGTGTGGTGAACCTTGTGGTCTTAAATGCTTGCGTGGTGAATCTTGTAGTCATGTATCGTGTGATGAGCCTTGTGGTCATGTATGCTGGTGTGGTGAACTTTGTGGTCATGTATGCTGGCGTAGTGAACCTTGTGGTCAAGTATGCTGGTGTGGTAAACCTTGAGGTCATGTATGCTGGTGTGGTGAACTTTGTGGTCATGTATGCTGGTGTGGTGAACCTTGTGGTCATGTATGCTGGTGTGGTGAACCTTGTGGTCATGTATGGTGGTGTGTTGAACTTTGTGGTCATGTATGATGGTGTGGTGAACCTTGTGGTCATGTATGCTGGTGTGGTGAACTTTGTGGTCATGTATGGTGGTGTGGAGAACCTTGTGGTCATGTATGGTGGTGTGGTGAACCTTGTGGTCATGTATGGTGGCGTGGTGAACCTTGTGGTCATGTATGCTGGTGTAGTGAACCTTGTGGTCCATGTATGGTGGTGTGGTGAACCTTGTGGTCATGTATGCTGGTGTGGTGAACCTTGTTGTCATGTATGCTGGTGTGGTGAACCTTGTTGTCATGTATGGTGGTGTGGTGAACCTTGTGGTCATGTATGCTGGTGTAGTGAACCTTGTGGTCATGTATGGTGGTGTGGTGAACCTTGTTGTCATGTATGCTGGTGTGGTGAACCTTGTTGTCATGTATGGTGGTGTGGTGAACCTTGTGGTCATGTATGCTGGTGTAGTGAACCTTGTTGTCATGTATGCTGGTGTGGTGAACCTTGTTGTCATGTATGGTGGTGTGGTGAACCTTGTGGTCATGTATGGTGTGGTGAACCTTGTGGTCATAAATGCTTGCGTGGTGAATCTTGTGGTCATGTATGGTATTGTAAACCTTGTGGTCATGTATGCAAGCGTGATGAACTTTGTGGTCATATATGCAAGCGTGATGAACCTTGTGGTCATGTATACTGGTGTTGTGAACCTTCTGGTCATGTATGTTGGCGTGGTGAACCTTGTGGTCATGTATGATGGCGTTGTGAACCTTATGGTCATGTATCGTGTGGTGAACCTTGTGGTCATGTATGCTGGTGTGGTGAACCTTGTTGTCATGTATGGTGGTGTGGTGAACCTTGTGGTCATGTATGCTGGTGTAGTGAACCTTGTGGTCATGTATGGTGGTGTGGTGAACCTTGTTGTCATGTATGCTCGTGTGGTGAACCTTGTTGTCATGTATGGTGGTGTGGTGAACCTTGTGGTCATGTATGCTGGTGTGGTGAACCTTGTTGTCATGTATGCTGGTGTGGTGAACCTTGTGGTCATGTATGGTGGCGTGGTAAACCTTGTGGTCATGTATGGTGGTGTGGTGAACCTTGTGGTCATGTATGCTGGTGTTGTGAACTTGTGGTCATGTATGCTGGCGTGGTGAACCTTTTGGTCATGTATGCTTGTGTGATGAATCTTTTGGTCATGTATGCTGGTGTGGTGAACTTTCTGGTCATGTATGCTGGTGTTGTGAACCTTGTGGTCATGTATATAGTGGTGTGGTGAACCTTGTGGTCATGTATGGTGTGGTGAACCTTGTGGTCATGAATGGTGTGGTGAACCTTGTGATCATGTATTGTGGTGAGTTGAACCTTGTGGTCATGTATCGTGTGGTGAACCTTGTTGTCACGTATGGTGTGGTAAACCTTGTGGTCTTAAATACTTGCGTGTTGAATCGTGTGGTCATGTATGCTGGTGTGGTGAACCTTGTGGTCATGTATGCTGGTGTTGTGAACCTTGTGGTCATGTATGATGGCGTTGTGAACCTTGTGGTCATGTATGCTGGTGTGGTGACCCTTGTGATCATGTATGCAGGTGTGGTGAACTTTGTGGTCATGTATGCTGATGTGGTGAACCTTGTGGTCATGTATGGTGGTGAGGTGAACCTTGTGGTCATGTATGCTAACGTGGTGACCCTTGTGGTCATGTATGTTGGAGTGGTAAACCTTGGGGTCATGTATGCTGGTGTGGTGAACCTTGTGGTCATGTATGCTGGTGTGGTGAACCTTCTGGTCATGTATGCTGGTGTAGTGAACCTTGTGGTCTTGAACGCTGGTGTGGTGAATTTTGTGGTCATGTATGAAGGTGTGGTGAACCTTGTGGTCATGTATGCTGGCATTGTGAACCTTGCGGTCATGAATGCTGGTATAGTGAACCTTGTGGTCTTGTATGCTGGCGTGGTGAACCTTGTGGTCATGTATGGTGTGGAGAACCTTGTGGTCATGTATGGTGTGGTGAACCTTGTGTTCATGTATGCTGGTGTGGTGAACCTTGTGGTCATGTGTGATGGCGTGGTGAAACTTGTGGTCATGTATGCTGGTGTGGTGAGCCTTGTGGTCATGTTTGTGGGTGAGGTGAACCTTGTGGTCATGTATGGTGTGCTGAACCTTGTGGTCATGTATGCTCGTGTGGTGAACCTTGAGGTCATGTATGCTGGTGTGGTGAACCTTGTGGTCATGTATGCTGGTGTGGTGAGCCTTGTGGTCATGTATGGTGTGGTGAACCTTATGGTCATGAATGGTGTGGCGAACCTTATGGTCATGTATGGTGGTGTTGTGAACCTTGTGGTCATGTATGCTGGTTTGGTGAACCTTGTAATGATGTATGGTGGTGTTGTGAACCTTGTGGTCATGTATGCTGGCGTGGTGAACCTTGTGGTCATGTATGTTGGTGTGGTGAACCTTGTGGTCATGTATGCTGGTGTGGTGAACGTTCTGGTCATGTATGCTGGTGTTGTGAACATCGTGGGAATGTATATAGTGGTGTGGTGAACCTTGTGATCATGTATTCTGGCGTGCTGAACCCTGTGGTCATGTATGCTGGTGTGGTGAACCTTGTGGTCATGTATGCTGGTGTAGTGAATCTTGCGGTCATGAACGCTGGTGTGGTGAATTTTGTGGTCATGTATGAAGGTTTTGTGAACCTTGTGGTCATGTATGCTGGTGTGGTGAACCTTGTGGTCATGTATGCTGGTGTGGTGAACCTTATGGTCATGTATGCTGATATGGTGAACCTTGTGGTCATGTATGCTAGTGTGGTGAACGTTCTGGTCATGTATGCTGGTGTTGTGAACCTTGTGGTCATGTATGCTGGTGTTGTGAACTTGTGGTCATGTATGGTGGTGTGGTGAACCTTGTGGTCATGTATGGTGGTGTGGTGAACCTTGTGGTCATGTATGGTGGTGTGGTGAACCTTGTGGTCATGTATGGTGGTGTGGAGAACTTTGTGGTCAGGTATGGTGGTGTGGTGAACCTTGTGGTCATGTATGCTGGTGTGATGAACTTTGTGGTCATGTATGGTGGTGTGGTGAACCTTCTGGTCATGTATGGTGGTGTGGTGAACCTTGTGGTCATGTATGGTGGCGTGGTGAACCTTGTGGTCATGTATGCTGGTGTAGTGAACCTTGTGGTCATGTATGGTGGTGTGGTGAACCTTGTGGTCATGTATGCTGGTGTGGTGAACCTTGTTGTCATGTAAGCAGGTGTGGTGAACTTTGTGGTCATGTATGCTGGTGTGGTGAACTTTATAGTTATGTATGCTGGCGTGGTGAACCTTGTGGTCATGTATTGTGTGGTGAACCTTGTGGTCTTAAATGCTTGCGTGGTGAATCTTGAGGTCATGTATCGTGTGATGAACTTTGTGGTCATGTATGCTGGCGTAGTGAACCTTGTGGTCAAGTATGCTGGTGTGGTAAACCTTGTGGTCATGTATGCTGGTGTGGTGAACCTTGTGGTCATGTATGCTGGTGTGGTGAACCTTGTGGTCATGTATGGTGGTGTGGTGAACCTTGTGGTCATGTATGCTGGTTTGGTGAACCTTGTGGTCATGTATGCTAGTGTGGTGAACGTTCTGGTCATGTATGCTGGTGTTGTGAACCTTGTGGTCATGTATATAGTGGTGTGGTGAACCTTGTGGTCATGTATGGTGTGGTGAACCTTGTGGTCATGTATGGTGTGGTGAACCTTGTGGTGATGAATGGTGTGGTGAACCATGTGATCATGTATTGTGGTGAGTTGAACCTTGTGGTCATGTATCGTGTGGTGAACCTTGTTATCATTAATGGTGTGGTAAACCTTGTGGTCTTAAATGCTTGATAGTTGAATCGTGTGGTCATGTATGCTGGTGTGGTGAACCTTGTGGTCATGTATGCCGGTGTGGTGAACCTTGTGGTCATATATGTTGGTGTTGTGAACCTTGTGGTCATGTATGCTGGTGTTGTGAACTTGTGGTCATGTATGCTGGCGTGGTGAACCTTGTGGTCATGTATGGTGGTGTGGTGAACCTTGTGGTCATGTATGGTGGTGTGGTGAACCTTGTGGTCATGTATGGTGGTGTGGTGAACTTTGTGGTCATGTATGGTGGTGTGGTGAACCTTGTGGTCATGTATGCTGGTGTGATGAACTTTGTGGTCATGTATGGTGGTGTGGTGAACCTTGTGGTCATGTATGGTGGTGTGGTGAACCTTGTGGTCATGTATGGTGGCGTGGTGAACCTTGTGGTCATGTATGCTGGTGTAGGGAACCTTGTGGTTATGTATGGTGGTGTGGTGAACCTTGTGGTCATGTATGCTGGTGTGGTGAACCTTGTTGTCATGTAAGCAGGTGTGGTGAACTTTGTGGTCATGAATGCTGGTGCGGAGAACTTTATGGTTATGTATGCTGGCGTGGTGAACCTTGTGGTCATGTATTGTGTGGTGAACCTTGTGGTCTTAAATGCTTGCGTGGTGAATCTTGTAGTCATGTATCGTGTGATGAACCTTGTGGTCATATATGCTGGTGTGGTGAACTTTGTGGTCATGTATGCTGGCGTAGTGAACCTTGTGGTCAAGTATGCTGGTGTGGTAAACCTTGAGGTCATGTATGCTGGTGTGGTGAACTTTGTGGTCATGTATGCTGGTGTGGTGAACCTTGTGGTCATGTATGCTGGTGTGGTGAACCTTGTGGTCATGTATGGTGGTGTGGTGAACTTTGTGGTCATGTATGGTGGTGTGGTGAACCTTGTGGTCATGTATGCTGGTGTGGTGAACTTTGTGGTCATGTATGGTGGTGTGGTGAACCTTGTGGTCATGTATGGTGGTGTGGTGAACCTTGTGGTCATGTATGGTGGCGTGGTGAACCTTGTGGTCATGTATGCTGGTGTAGTGAACCTTGTGGTCATGTATGGTGGTGTGGTGAACCTTGTGGTCATGTATGCTGGTGTGGTGAACCTTGTTGTCATGTATGCTGGTGTGGTGAACCTTGTTGTCATGTATGGTGGTGTGGTCAACCTTGTGGTCATGTATGCTGGTGTAGTGAACCTTGTGGTCATGTATGGTGGTGTGGTGAAACTTGTTGTCATGTATGCTGGTGTGATGAACCTTGTTGTCATGTATGGTGGTGTGGTGAACCTTGTGGTCTTGTATGCTGGTGTGGTGAACCTTGTTGTCATGTATGCTGGTGTGGTGAACCTTGTTGTCATGTATGGTGGTGTGGTGAACCTTGTGGTCATGTATGGTGTGGTGAACCTTGTGGTCATGAATGCTTGCGTGGTGAATCTTGTGGTCATGTATGGTATTGTAAACCTTGTGGTCATGTATGCCAGCGTGATGAACCTTGTGGTCATGTATGCAAGCGTGATGAACCTTGTGGTCATGTATACTGGTGTTGTGAACCTTCTGGTCATGTATGTTGGCGTGGTGAACCTTGTGGTCATGTATGATGGCGTTGTGAACCTTATGGTCATGTATCGTGTGGTGAACCTTGTTGTCATGTATGCTGGTGTGGTGAACCTTGTTGTCATGTATGGTGGTGTGGTGAACTTTGTGGTCATGTATGCTGGTGTAGTGAACCTTGTGGTCATGTATGGTGGTGTGGTGAACCTTGTTGTCATGTATGCTCGTGTGGTGAACCTTGTTGTCATGTATGTGGTGTGGTGAACCTTGTGGTCATGTATGCTGGTGTGGTGAACCTTGTTGTCATGTATGCCGGTGTGGTGAACCTTGTGGTCATGTATGGTGGCGTGGTAAACCTTGTGGTCATGTATGGTGGTGTGGTGAACCTTGTGGTCATGTATGCTGGTGTGGTGAACTGTGTTCATGTATGCTGGATTGGTGAACCTTGTGGTCATGTATGATGGCGTGGTGAACTTTGTGGTCATGTATGCTGGTGTGGTGAACCTTGTGGTCATGTATGCTGGTGTGGTGAATTGTGGTCATGTATGCTGGAGTGGTGAACCTTGTGTTCATGTATGTTGGTGTGGTGAACCTTGTGGTCATGTATGCTGGTGTGGTGAATTGTGGTCATGTATGCTGGTGTTGTGAACTTGTGGTCATGTATGCTGGCGTGGTGAACCTTTTGGTCATGTATGCTTGTGTGATGAATCTTTTGGTCATGTATGCTGGTGTGGTGAACTTTCTGGTCATGTATGCTGGTGTTGTGAACCTTGTGGTCATGTATATAGTGGTGTGGTGAACCTTGTGGTCATGTATGGTGTGGTGAACCTTGTGGTCATGAATGATGTGGTGAACCTTGTGATCATGTATTGTGGTGAGTTGAACCTTGTGGTCATGTATCGTGTGGTGAACCTTGTTGTCACGTATGGTGTGGTAAACCTTGTGGTCTTAAATGCTTGCGTGTTGAATCGTGTGGTCATGTATGCTGGTGTGGTGAACCTTGTGGTCATGTATGATGGCGTTGTGAAACTTGTGGTCATGTATGCTGGTGTGGTGAACCTTGTGGTCATGTATGCAGGTGTGGTGAACTTTGTGGTCATGTATGCTGATGTGGTGAACCTTGTTGTCATGTATGCTGGTGTGGTGAACCTTGTTGTCATGTATGGTGGTGTGGTCAACCTTGTGGTCATGTATGCTGGTGTAGTGAACCTTGTGGTCATGTATGGTGGTGTGGTGAAACTTGTTGTCATGTATGCTGGTGTGATGAACCTTGTTGTCATGTATGGTGGTGTGGTGAACCTTGTGGTCTTGTATGCTGGTGTGGTGAACCTTGTTGTCATGTATGCTGGTGTGGTGAACCTTGTTGTCATGTATGGTGGTGTGGTGAACCTTGTGGTCATGTATGGTGTGGTGAACCTTGTGGTCATGAATGCTTGCGTGGTGAATCTTGTGGTCATGTATGGTATTGTAAACCTTGTGGTCATGTATGCAAGCGTGATGAACCTTGTGGTCATGTATGCAAGCGTGATGAACCTTGTGGTCATGTATACTGGTGTTGTGAACCTTCTGGTCATGTATGTTGGCGTGGTGAACCTTGTGGTCATGTATGATGGCGTTGTGAACCTTATGGTCATGTATCGTGTGGTGAACCTTGTTGTCATGTATGCTGGTGTGGTGAACCTTGTTGTCATGTATGGTGGTGTGGTGAACTTTGTGGTCATGTATGCAGGTGTAGTGAACCTTGTGGTCATGTATGGTGGTGTGGTGAACCTTGTTGTCATGTATGCTCGTGTGGTGAACCTTGTTGTCATGTATGGTGGTGTGGTGAACCTTGTGGTCATGTATGCTGGTGTGGTGAACCTTGTTGTCATGTATGCCGGTGTGGTGAACCTTGTGGTCATGTATGGTGGCGTGGTAAACCTTGTGGTCATGTATGGTGGTGTGGTGAACCTTGTGGTCATGTATGCTGGTGTGGTGAACTGTGTTCATGTATGCTGGATTTGTGAACCTTGTGGTCATGTATGATGGCGTGGTGAACTTTGTGGTCATGTATGCTGGTGTGGTGAACCTTGTGGTCATGTATGCTGGTGTGGTGAATTGTGGTCATGTATGCTGGAGTGGTGAACCTTGTGTTCATGTATGTTGGTGTGGTGAACCTTGTGGTCATGTATGCTGGTGTGGTGAATTGTGGTCATGTATGCTGGTGTTGTGAACTTGTGGTCATGTATGCTGGCGTGGTGAACCTTTTGGTCATGTATGCTTGTGTGATGAATCTTTTGGTCATGTATGCTGGTGTGGTGAACTTTCTGGTCATGTATGCTGGTGTTGTGAACCTTGTGGTCATGTATATAGTGGTGTGGTGAACCTTGTGGTCATGTATGGTGTGGTGAACCTTGTGGTCATGAATGGTGTGGTGAACCTTGTGATCATGTATTGTGGTGAGTTGAACCTTGTGGTCATGTATCGTGTGGTGAACCTTGTTGTCACGTATGGTGTGGTAAACCTTGTGGTCTTAAATGCTTGCGTGTTGAATCGTGTGGTCATGTATGCTGGTGTGGTGAACCTTGTGGTCATGTATGATGGCGTTGTGAAACTTGTGGTCATGTATGCTGGTGTGGTGAACCTTGTGGTCATGTATGCAGGTGTGGTGAACTTTGTGGTCATGTATGCTGATGTGGTGAACCTTGTGGTCATGTATGGTGGTGAGGTGAACCTTGTGGTCATGTATGCTAACGTGGTGACCCTTGTGGTCATGTATATTGGAGTGGTAAACCTTGGGGTCATGTATGCTGGTGTGGTAAACCTTGTGGTCATGTATGCTGGTGTGGTGAACCTTCTGGTCATGTATGCTGATGTAGTGAACCTTGTGGTCTTGAACGCTGGTGTGGTGAATTTTGTGGTCATGTATGAAGGTGTGGTGAACCTTGTGGTCATGTATGCTGGCATTGTGAACCTTGTGTTCATGAATGCTGGTATAGTGAACCTTGTGGTCTTGTATGCTGGCGTGCAGAACCTTGTGGTCATGTATGGTGTGGAGAACCTTGTGGTCATGTATGGTGTGGTGAACCTTGTGTTCATGTATGCTGGTGTGGTGGACCTTGTGGTCATGTATGCTGGTATAGTGAACCTTGTGGTCTTGTATGCTGGCGTGGTGAACCTTGTGGTCATGTGTGATGGCGTGGTGAAACTTGTGGTCATGTATGGTGAGGTGAACCTTGTGATCATGTTTGCTGGTGTGGTGAACCTTGTGGTCATGTATGGTGTGCTGAACCTTGTGGTCATGTATGCTGGTGTGGTGAACCTTGAGGTCATGTATGCTGGTGTGGTGAACCTTGTGGTCATGTATGCTGGTGTGGTGAGCCTTGTGGTCATGTATGGTGTGGTGAACCTTATAATCATGAATGGTGTGGCGAACCTTATGGTCATGTATGGTGGTGTTGTGAACCTTGTGGTCATGTATGCTGGTTTGGTGAACCTTGTAATGATGTATGGTGGTGTTGTGAACCTTGTGGTCATGTATGCTGGTGTGGTGAACCTTGTGGTCATGTATGCTGGTGTGGTGAACGTTCTGGTCATGTATGCTGGTGTTGTGAACCTCGTGGTCATGTATATAGTGGTGTGGTGAACCTTGTGATCATGTATTCTGGCGTGCTGAACCTTGTGGTCATGTATGCTGGTGTGGTGAACCTTGTGGTCATGTATGCTGGTGTAGTGAATCTTGTGGTCATGAACGCTGGTGTGGTGAATTTTGTGGTCATGTATGAAGGTTTGGTGAACCTTGTGGTCATGTATGCTGGTGTTGTGAACCTTGTGGTCATGTATATAGTGGTGTGGTGAACCTTGTGGTCATGAATGGTGTGGTGAACCTTGTGATCATGTATTGTGGTGAGTTGAACCTTGTGGTCATGTATCGTGTAGTGAACCTTGTTTTCATATATGGTGTGGTAAACATTGTGGTCTTAAATGCTTGCGTGTTGAATCGTGTGGTCATGTATGCTGGTGTGGTGAACCTTGTGGTCATGAATGCTGGTGTGGTGAACCTTGTGGTCATATATACTGGTGTTGTGAACCTTGTGGTCATGTATGCTGGTGTTGTGAACTTGTGGTCATGTATGCTGGCGTGGTGAAACTTATGGTCAAGGTGAGGTGAACCTTGTGGTCATATTTGCTGGTGAGGTGAACCTTGTGGTCATGTATGGTGTGCTGAACCTTGTGGTCATGTATGCTGGTGTGGTGAACCTTGAGGTCATGTATGCTGGTGTGGTGAACCTTGTGGTCATGTATGCTGGTGTGGTGAGCCTTGTGGTCATGTATGGTGTGGTGAACCTTATGGTCATGAATGGTGTGGCGAACCTTATGGTCATGTATGGTGTGTATGGTGGTCATGTATCGTGTGGTGAACCTTGTTATCATTAATGGTGTGGTAAACCTTGTGGTCTTAAATGCTTGATAGTTGAATTGTGTGGTCATGTATGCTGGTGTGGTGAACCTTGTGGTTATGTATGCCGGTGTGGTGAACGTTGTGGTCATATATGTTGGTGTTGTGAACCTTTTGGTCATGTATGCTGGTGTTGTGAACTTGTGGTCATGTATGCTGGCGTGGTGAACCTTGTGGTCATGTATGGTGGTGTGGTGAACCTTGTGGTCATGTATGCTGGTGTGATGAACTTTGTGGTCATGTATGGTGGTGTGGTGAACCTTGTGGTCATGTATGGTGGTGTGGTGAACCTTGTGGTCATGTATGGTGGCGTGGTGAACCTTGTAGTCATGTATGCTGGTGTAGTGAACCTTGTGGTTATGTTTGGTGGTGTGGTGAACCTTGTGGTCATGTATGCTGGTGTGGTGAACCTTGTTGTCATGTAAGCAGGTGTGGTGAACTTTGTGGTCATGAATGCTGGTGTGGAGAACTTTATGGTTATGTATGCTGGCGTGGTGAACCTTGTGGTCATGTATTGTGTGGTGAACCTTGTGGTCTTAAATGCTTGCGTGGTGAATCTTGTAGTCATGTATCGTGTGATGAACCTTGTGGTCATGTATGCTGGTGTGGTGAACTTTGTGGTCATGTATGCTGGCGTAGTGAACCTTGTGGTCAAGTATGCTGGTGTGGTAAACCTTGAGGTCATGTATGCTGGTGTGGTGAACTTTGTGGTCATGTATGCTGGTGTGGTGAACCTTGGGGTCATGTATGGTGGTGTGGTGAACCTTGTGGTCATGTATGGTGGTGTGGTGAACTTTGTGGTCATGTATGGTGGTGTGGTGAACCTTGTGGTCATGTATGCTGGTGTGGTGAACTTTGTGGTCATGTATGGTGGTGTGGTGAACCTTGTGGTCATGTATGGTGGTGTGGTGAACCTTGTGGTCATGTATGGTGGCGTGGTGAACCTTGTGGTCATGTATGCTGGTGTAGTGAACCTTATGGTCATGTATGGTGGTGTGGTGAACCTTGTGGTCATGTATGCTGGTGTGGTGAACCTTGTTGTCATGTATGCTGGTGTGGTGAACCTTGTTGTCATGTATGGTGGTGTGTTCAACCTTGTGGTCATGTATGCTGGTGTAGTGAACCTTGTGGTCATGTATGGTGGTGTGGTGAACCTTGTTGTCATGTATGCTGGTGTGATGAACCTTGTTGTCATGTATGGTGGTGTGGTGAACCTTGTGGTCTTGTATGCTGGTGTGGTGAACCTTGTTGTCATGTATGCTGGTGTGGTGAACCTTGTTGTCATGTATGGTGGTGTGGTGAACCTTGTGGTTATGTATGGTGTGGTGAACCTTGTGGTCATAGATGCTTGCGTGGTGAATCTTGTGGTCATGTATGGTATTGTAAACCTTGTGGTCATGTATGCAAGCGTGATGAACCTTGTGGTCATGTATGCAAGCGTGATGAACCTTGTGGTCATGTATACTGGTGTTGTGAACCTTCTGGTCATGTATGTTGGCGTGGTGAACCTTGTGGTCATGTATGATGGCGTTGTGAACCTTATGGTCATGTATCGTGTGGTGAACCTTGTTGTCATGTATGCTGATGTGGTGAACCTTGTTGTCATGTATGGTGGTGTGGTGAACTTTGTGGTCATGTATGCTGGTGTAGTGAACCTTGTGTTCATGTATGGTGGTGTGGTGAACCTTGTTGTCATGTATGCTCGTGTGGTGAACCTTGTTGTCATGTATGGTGGTGTGGTGAACCTTGTGGTCATGTATGCTGGTGTGGTGAACCTTGTTGTCATGTATGCCGGTGTGGTGAACCTTGTGGTCATGTATGGTGGCGTGGTAAACCTTGTGGTCATGTATGGTGGTGTGGTGAACCTTGTGGTCATGTATGCTGGTGTGGTGAACTGTGTTCATGTATGCTGGATTGGTGAACCTTGTGGTCATGTATGATGGCGTGGTGAACTTTGTGGTCATGTATGCTGGTGTGGTGAACCTTGTGGTCATGTATGCTGGTGTGGTGAATTGTGGTCATGTATGCTGGAGTGGTGAACCTTGTGGTCATGTATGCTGGTGTGGTGAATTGTGGTCATGTATGCTGGTGTTCTGAACTTGTGGTCATGTATGCTGGCGTGGTGAACCTTTTGGTCATGTATGCTTGTGTGATGAATCTTTTGGTCATGTATGCTGGTGTGGTGAACTTTCTGGTCATGTATGCTGGAGTTGTGAACCTTGTGGTCATGTATATAGTGGTGTGGTGAACCTTGTGGTCATGTATCGTGTGGTGAACCTTGTTGTCACGTATGGTGTGGTAAACCTTGTGGTCTTAAATGCTTGCGTGTTGAATCGTGTGGTCATGTATGCTGGTGTGGTGAACCTTGTGGTCATGTATGCTGGTGTTGTGAACCTTGTGGTCATGTATGATGGCGTTGTGAACCTTGTGGTCATGTATGCTGGTGTGGTGAACCTTGTGGTCATGTATGCAGGTGTGGTGAACTTTGTGGTCATGTATGCTGATGTGGTGAACCTTGTGGTCATGTATGGTGGTGAGGTGAACCTTGTGGTCATGTCTGCTAACGTAGTGACCCTTGTGGTCATGTATGTTGGAGTGGTAAACCTTGGGGTCATGTATGCTGGTGTAGTAAACCTTGTGGTCATGTATGCTGGTGTGGTGAACCTTCTGGTCATGTATGCTGATGTAGTGAACCTTGTGGTCTTGAACGCTGGTGTGGTGAATTTTGTGGTCATGTATGAAGGTGTGGTGAACCTTGTGGTCATGTATGCTGGCATTGTGAACCTTGTGGTCATGAATGCTGGTATAGTGAACCTTGTGGTCTTGTATGCTGGCGTGGAGAACCTTGTGGTCATGTATGGTGTGGAGAACCTTGTGGTCATGTATGGTGTGGTGAACCTTGTGTTCATGTATGCTGGTGTGGTGGACCTTGTGGTCATGTATGCTGGTAGAGTGAACCTTGTGGTCTTGTATGCTGGCGTGGTGAACCTTGTGGTCATGTGTGATGGCGTGGTGAAACTTGTGGTCATGTATGGTGAGGTGAACCTTGTGGTCATGTTTGCTGGTGTGGTGAACCTTGTGGTCATGTATGGTGTGCTGAACCTTGTGGTCATGTATGCTGGTGTGGTGAACCTTGAGGTCATGTATGCTGGTGTGGAGAACCTTGTGGTCATGTATGCTGGTGTGGTGAACCTTGTGGTCATGTATGGTGTGGTGAACCTTATGGTCATGAATGGTGTGGCGAACCTTATGGTCATGTATGGGGGTGTTGTGAACCTTGTGGTCATGTATGCTGGTTTGGTGAACTTTGTAATGATGTATGGTGGTGTTGTGAACCTTGTGGTCATGTATGCTGGTGTGTTGAACCTTGTGGTCATGTATGCTGGTGTGGTGAACCTTGTGGTCATGTATGCTGGTGTGGTGAACGTTCTGGTCATGTATGCTGGTGTTGTGAACCTCGTGGTCATGTATATAGTGTTGTGGTGAACCTTCTGATCATGTATTCTGGCGTGCTGAACCTTGTGGTCATGTATGCTGGTGTGGTGAACCTTGTGGTCATGTATGCTGGTGTAATGAATCTTGTGGTCATGAACGCTGGTGTGGTGAATTTTGTGGTCATGTATGAGGGTTTGGTGAACCTTGTGGTCATGTATGCTGGTGTGGTGAACCTTGTGGTCATGTATGCTGGTGTGGTGAACCTTATGGTCATGTATGCTGATGTGGTGAACTTTGTGGTCATGTATGCTAGTGTGGTGAACGTTCTGGTCATGTATGCTGGTGTTGTGAACCTTGTGGTCATGTATGCTGGTGTGGTGAACCTTGTGGTCATGTATGGTGTGGTGAATCTTGTGGTCATGAATGGTGTGGTGAACCTTGTGATCATGTATTGTGGTGAGTTGAACCTTGTGGTCATGTATCGTGTGGTGAACCTTGTTATCATATATGGTGTGGTAATCCTTGTGGTCTTAAATGCTTGCGTGTTGAATCGTGTGGTCATGTATGCTGGTGTAGTGAACCTTGTGGTCATGTATGCTGGTGTGGTGAACCTTGTGGTCATATATGCTGGTGTTGTGAACCTTGTGGTCATGTATGCTGGTGTTGTGAACTTGTGGTCATGTATGCTGGCGTGGTGAACCTTGTGGTCATGTATGGTGGTGTGGTGAACCTTGTGGTCATGTATGGTGGTGTGGTGAACCTTGTGGTCATGTATGGTGGTGTGGAGAACTTTGTGGTCATGTATAGTGGTGTGGTGAACCCTGTGGTCATGTATGCTGGTGTGATGAACTTTGTGGTCATGTATGGTGGTGTGGTGAACCTTCTGGTCATGTATGGTGGTTTGGTGAACCTTGTGGTCATGTATGCTAGTGTGGTGAACGTTCTGGTCATGTATGCTGGTGTTGTGAACATTGTCGTCATGTATATAGTGGTGTGGTGAACCTTGTGGTCATGTATGGTGTGGTGAACCTTGTGGTCATGAATGGTGTGGTGAACCATGTGATCATGTACTGTGGTGAGTTCAACCTTGTGGTCATGTATCGTGTGGTGAACCTTGTTATCATTAATGGTGTGGTAAACCTTGTGGTCTTAAATGCTTGATAGTTGAATCGTGTGGTCATGTATGCTGGTGTGGTGAACCTTGTGGTCATGTATGCCGGTGTGGTGAACCTTGTGGTCATATATGCTGGCGTTGTGAACCTTGTGGTCATGTATGCTGGTGTTGTGAACTTGTGGTCATGTATGCTGGCGTGGTGAACCTTGTGGTCATGTATGGTGGTGTGTTGAACCTTGTGGTCATGTATGGTGGTGTGGTGAACCTTGTGGTCATGTATGGTGGTGTGGTGAACTTTGTGGTCATGTATGGTGGTGTGGTGAACCTTGTGGTCATGTATGCTGGTGTGATGAACTTTGTGGTCATGTATGGTGGTGTGGTGAACCTTGTGGTCATGTATGGTGGTGTGGTGAACCTTGTGGTCATGTATGGTGGCGTGGTGAACCTTGTGGTCATGTATTGTGTGGTGAACCTTGTGGTCTTAAATGCTTGCGTGGTGAATCTTGTAGTCAGGTATCGTGTGATGAACCTTGTGGTCATGTATGCTGGTGTGGTGAACTTTGTGGTCATGTATGCTGGCGTAGTGAACCTTGTGGTCAAGTATGCTGGTGTGGTAAACCTTGAGGTCATGTATGCTGGTGTGGTGAACTTTGTGGTCATGTATGCTGGTGTGGTGAACCTTGTGGTCATGTATGCTGGTGTGGTGAACCTTGTGGTCATGTATGGTGGTGTGTTGAACTTTGTGGTCATGTATGATGGTGTGGTGAACCTTGTGGTCATGTATGCTGGTGTGGTGAACTTTGTGGTCATGTATGGTGGTGTGGTGAACCTTGTGGTCATGTATGGTGGTGTGGTGAACCTTGTGGTCATGTATGGTGGCGTGGTGAACCTTGTGGTCATGTATGCTGGTGTAGTGAACCTTGTGGTCATGTATGGTGGTGTGGTGAACCTTGTGGTCATGTATGCTGGTGTGGTGAACCTTGTTGTCATGTATGGTGGTGTGGTGAACCTTGTGGTCATGTATGCTGGTGTAGTGAACCATGTGGTCATGTATGGTGGTGTGGTGAACCTTGTGGTCATGTATGGTGGCGTGGTGAACCTTGTGGTCATGTATTGTGTGGTGAACCTTGTGGTCTTAAATGCTTGCGTGGTGAATCTTGTAGTCATGTATCGTGTGATGAGCCTTGTGGTCATGTATGCTGGTGTGGTGAACTTTGTGGTCATGTATGCTGGCGTAGTGAACCTTGTGGTCAAGTATGCTGGTGTGGTAAACCTTGAGGTCATGTATGCTGGTGTGGTGAACTTTGTGGTCATGTATGCTGGTGTGGTGAACCTTGTGGTCATGTATGCTGGTGTGGTGAACCTTGTGGTCATGTATGGTGGTGTGTTGAACTTTGTGGTCATGTATGATGGTGTGGTGAACCTTGTGGTCATGTATGCTGGTGTGGTGAACTTTGTGGTCATGTATGGTGGTGTGGAGAACCTTGTGGTCATGTATGGTGGTGTGGTGAACCTTGTGGTCATGTATGGTGGCGTGGTGAACCTTGTGGTCATGTATGCTGGTGTAGTGAACCTTGTGGCCATGTATGGTGGTGTGGTGAACCTTGTGGTCATGTATGCTGGTGTGGTGAACCTTGTTGTCATGTATGCTGGTGTGGTGAACCTTGTTGTCATGTATGGTGGTGTGGTGAACCTTGTGGTCATGTATGCTGGTGTAGTGAACCTTGTGGTCATGTATGGTGGTGTGGTGAACCTTGTTGTCATGTATGCTGGTGTGGTGAACCTTGTTGTCATGTATGGTGGTGTGGTGAACCTTGTGGTCATGTATGCTGGTGTAGTGAACCTTGTTGTCATGTATGCTGGTGTGGTGAACCTTGTTGTCATGTATGGTGGAGTGGTGAACCTTGTGGTCATGTATGGTGTGGTGAACCTTGTGGTCATAAATGCTTGCGTGGTGAATCTTGTGGTCATGTATGGTATTGTAAACCTTGTGGTCATGTATGCAAGCGTGATGAACTTTGTGGTCATGTATGCAAGCGTGATGAACCTTGTGGTCATGTATACTGGTGTTGTGAACCTTCTGGTCATGTATGTTGGCGTGGTGAACCTTGTGGTCATGTATGATGGCGTTGTGAACCGTATGGTCATGTATCGTGTGGTGAACCTTGTGGTCATGTATGCTGGTGTGGTGAACTTTGTTGTCATGTATGGTGGTGTGGTGAACCTTGTGGTCATGTATGCTGGTGTAGTGAACCTTGTGGTCATGTATGGTGGTGTGGTGAACCTTGTTGTCATGTATGCTCGTGTGGTGAACCTTGTTGTCATGTATGGTGGTGTGGTGAACCTTGTGGTCATGTATGCTGGTGTGGTGAACCTTGTTGTCATGTATGCTGGTGTGGTGAACCTTGTGGTCATGTATGGTGGCGTGGTAAACCTTGTGGTCATGTATGGTGGTGTGGTGAACCTTGTGGTCATGTATGCTGGTGTTGTGAACTTGTGGTCATGTATGCTGGCGTGGTGAACCTTTTGGTCATGTATGCTTGTGTGATGAATCTTTTGGGCATGTATGCTGGTGTGGTGAACTTTCTGGTCATGTATGCTGGTGTTGTGAACCTTGTGGTCATGTATATAGTGGTGTGGTGAACCTTGTGGTCATGTATGGTGTGGTGAACCTTGTGGTCATGAATGGTGTGGTGAACCTTGTGATCATGTATTGTGGTGAGTTGAACCTTGTGGTCATGTATCGTGTGGTGAACCTTGCTGTTACGTATGGTGTGGTAAACCTTGTGGTCTTAAATACTTGCGTGTTGAATCGTGTGGTCATGTATGCTGGTGTGGTGAACCTTGTGGTCATGTATGCTGGTGTTGTGAACCTTGTGGTCATGTATGATGGCGTTGTGAACCTTGTGGTCATGTATGCTGGTGTGGTGACCCTTGTGATCATGTATGCAGGTGTGGTGAACTTTGTGGTCATGTATGCTGATGTGGTGAACCTTGTGGTCATGTATGGTGGTGAGGTGAACCTTGTGGTCATGTATGCTAACGTGGTGACCCTTGTGGTCATGTATGTTGGAGTGGTAAACCTTGGGGTCATGTATGCTGGTGTGGTGAACCTTGTGGTCATGTATGCTGGTGTGGTGAACCTTCTGGTCATGTATGCTGGTGTAGTGAACCTTGTGGTCTTGAACGCTGGTGTGGTGAATTTTGTGGTCATGTATGAAGGTGTGGTGAACCTTGTGGTCATGTATGCTGGCATTGTGAACCTTGCGGTCATGAATGCTGGTATAGTGAACCTTGTGGTCTTGTATGCTGGCGTGGTGAACCTTGTGGTCATGTATGGTGTGGAGAACCTTGTGGTCATGTATGGTGTGGTGAACCTTGTGTTCATGTATGCTGGTGTGGTGAACCTTGTGGTCATGTGTGATGGCGTGGTGAAACTTGTGGTCATGTATGCTGGTGTGGTGAGCCTTGTGGTCATGTTTGTGGGTGAGGTGAACCTTGTGGTCATGTATGGTGTGCTGAACCTTGTGGTCATGTATGCTCGTGTGGTGAACCTTGAGGTCATGTATGCTGGTGTGGTGAACCTTGTGGTCATGTATGCTGGTGTGGTGAGCCTTGTGGTCATGTATGGTGTGATGAACCTTATGGTCATGAATGGTGTGGCGAACCTTATGGTCATGTATGGTGGTGTTGTGAACCTTGTGGTCATGTATGCTGGTTTGGTGAACCTTGTAATGATGTATGGTGGTGTTGTGAACCTTGTGGTCATGTATGCTGGCGTGGTGAACCTTGTGGTCATGTATGTTGGTGTGGTGAACCTTGTGGTCATGTTTGCTGGTGTGGTGAACGTTCTGGTCATGTATGCTGGTGTTGTGAACATCGTGGGCATGTATATAGTGGTGTGGTGAACCTTGTGATCATGTATTCTGGCGTGCTGAACCCTGTGGTCATGTATGCTGGTGTGGTGAACCTTGTGGTCATGTATGCTGGTGTAGTGAATTTTGCGGTCATGAACGCTGGTGTGGTGAATTTTGTGGTCATGTATGAAGGTTTGGTGAACCTTGTGGTCATGTATGCTGGTGTGGTGAACCTTGTGGTCATGTATGCTGGTGTGGTGAACCTTATGGTCATGTATGCTGATATGGTGAACCTTGTGGTCATATATGCTAGTGTGGTGAACGTTCTGGTCATGTATGCTGGTGTTGTGAACCTTGTGGTCATGTATATAGTGGTGTGGTGAACCTTGTGGTCATGTATGGTGTGGTGAACCTTGTGGTCATGAATGGTGTGGTGAACCTTGTGATCATGTATTGTGGTGAGTTGAACCTTGTGGTCATGTATCGTGTGGTGAGCCTTGTTATCATATATGGTGTGGTAAACCTTGTGGTCTTAAATGCTTGCGTGTTGAATCGTGTGGTCATGTATGCTGGTGTGGTGAACCTTGTGGTCATGTATGCTGGCGTGGTGAACCTTGTGGTCATATATGCTGGTGTTGTGAACCTTGTGGTCATGTATGCTGGTGTTGTGAACTTCTGGTCATGTATGCTGGCGTGGTGAACCTTGTGGTCATGTATGGTGGTGTGGTGAACCTTGTGGTCATGTATGGTGGTGTGGTGAACCTTGTGGTCATGTATGGTGGTGTGGAGAACTTTGTGGTCAGGTATGGTGGTGTGGTGAACCTTGTGGTCATGTATGCTGGTGTGATGAACTTTGTGGTCATGTATGGTGGTGTGGTGAACCTTCTGGTCATGTATGGTGGTGTGGTGAACCTTGTTGTCATGTATGGTGGCGTGGTGAACCTTGTGGTCATGTATGCTGGTGTAGTGAACCTTGTGGTCATGTATGGTGGTGTGGTGAACCTTGTGGTCATGTATGCTGGTGTGGTGAACCTTGTTGTCATGTAAGCAGGTGTGGTGAACTTTTGGTCATGTATGCTGGTGTGGTGAACTTTATAGTTATGTATGCTGGCGTGGTGAACCTTGTGGTCATGTATTGTGTGGTGAACCTTGTGGTCTTAAATGCTTGCGTGGTGAATCTTGTGGTCATGTATCGTGTGATGAACCTTGTGGTCATGTATGCTGGTGTGGTGAACTTTGTGGTCATGTATGCTGGCGTAGTGAACCTTGTGGTCAAGTATGCTGGTGTGGTAAACCTTGTGGTCATGTATGCTGGTGTGGTGAACCTTGTGGTCATGTATGCTGGTGTGGTGAACCTTGTGGTCATGTATGGTGGTGTGGTGAACCTTGTGGTCATGTATGCTGGTTTGGTGAACCTTGTGGTCATGTATGCTAGTGTGGTGAACGTTCTGGTCATGTATGCTGGTGTTGTGAACCTTGTGGTCATGTATATAGTGGTGTGGTGAACCTTGTGGTCATGTATGGTGTGGTGAACCTTGTGGTGATGAATGGTGTGGTGAACCATGTGATCATGTATTGTGGTGAGTTGAACCTTGTGGTCATGTATCGTGTGGTGAACCTTGTTATCATTAATGGTGTGGTAAACCTTGTGGTCTTAAATGCATGATAGTTGAATCGTGTGGTCATGTATGCTGGTGTGGTGAACCTTGTGGTCATGTATGCCGGTGTGGTGAACCTTGTGGTCATATATGTTGGTGTTGTGAACCTTGTGGTCATGTATGCTGGTGTTGTGAACTTGTGGTCATGTATGCTGGCGTGGTGAACCTTGTGGTCATGTATGGTGGTGTGGTGAACCTTGTGGTCATGTATGGTGGTGTGGTGAACCTTGTGGTCATGTATGGTGGTGTGGTGAACTTTTTGGTCATGTATGGTGGTGTGGTGAACCTTGTGGTCATGTATGCTGGTGTGATGAACTTTGTGGTCATGTATGGTGGTGTGGTGAACCTTGTGGTCATGTATGGTGGTGTGGTGAACCTTGTGGTCATGTATGGTGGCGTGGTGAACCTTGTAGTCATGTATGCTGGTGTAGTGAACCTTGTGGTTATGTATGGTGGTGTGGTGAACCTTGTGGTCATGTATGCTGGTGTGGTTAACCTTGTTGTCATGTAAGCAGGTGTGGTGAACTTTGTGGTCATGAATGCTGGTGTGGAGAACTTTATGGTTATGTATGCTGGCGTGGTGAACCTTGTGGTCATGTATTGTGTGGTGAACCTTGTGGTCTTAAATGCTTGCGTGGTGAATCTTGTAGTCATGTATCGTGTGATGAACCTTGTGGTCATGTATGCTGGTGTGGTGAACTTTGTGGTCATGTATGCTGGCGGAGTGAACCTTGTGGTCAAGTATGCTGGTGTGGTAAACCTTGAGGTCATGTATGCTGGTGTGGTGAACTTTGTGGTCATGTATGCTGGTGTGGTGAACCTTGTGGTCATGTATGCTGGTGTGGTGAATCTTGTGGTCATGTATGGTGGTGTGGTGAACTTTGTGGTCATGTATGGTGGTGTGGTGAACCTTGTGGTCATGTATGCTGGTGTGGTGAACTTTGTGGTCATGTATGGTGGTGTGGTGAACCTTGTGGTCATGTATGGTGGTGTGGTGAACCTTGTGGTCATGTATGGTGGCGTGGTGAACCTTGTGGTCATGTATGCTGGTGTAGTGAACCTTTTGGTCATGTATGGTGGTGTGGTGAACCTTGTGGTCATGTATGCTGGTGTGGTGAACCTTGTTGTCATGTATGCTGGTGTGGTGAACCTTGTTGTCATGTATGGTGGTGTGGTCAACCTTGTGGTCATGTATGCTGGTGTAGTGAACCTTGTGGTCATGTATGGTGGTGTGGTGAACCTTGTTGTCATGTATGCTGGTGTGATGAACCTTGTTGTCATGTATGGTGGTGTGGTGAACCTTGTGGTCTTGTATGCTGGTGTGGTGAACCTTGTTGTCATGTATGCTGGTGTGGTGAACCTTGTTGTCATGTATGGTGGTGTGGTGAACCTTGTGGTCATGTATGGTGTGGTGAACCTTGTGGTCATGAATGCTTGCGTGGTGAATCTTGTGGTCATGTATGGTATTGTAAACCTTGTGGTCATGTATGCAAGCGTGATGAACCTTGTGGTCATGTATGCAAGCGTGATGAACCTTGTGGTCATGTATACTGGTGTTGTGAACCTTCTGGTCATGTATGTTGGCGTGGTGAACCTTGTGGTCATGTATGATGGCGTTGTGAACCTTATGGTCATGTATCGTGTGGTGAACCTTGTTGTCATGTATGCTGGTGTGGTGAACCTTGTTGTCATGTATGGTGGTGTGGTGAACTTTGTGGTCATGTATGCTGGTGTAGTGAACCTTGTGGTCATGTATGGTGGTGTGGTGAACCTTGTTGTCATGTATGCTCGTGTGGTGAACCTTGTTGTCATGTATGGTGGTGTGGTGAACCTTGTGGTCATGTATGCTGGTGTGGTGAACCTTGTTGTCATGTATGCTGGTGTGGTGAACCTTGTGGTCATGTATGGTGGCGTGGTAAACCTTGTGGTCATGTATGGTGGTGTGGTGAACCTTGTGGTCATGTATGCTGGTGTTGTGAACTTGTGGTCATGTATGCTGGCGTGGTGAACCTTTTGGTCATGTATGCTTGTGTGATGAATCTTTTGGGCATGTATGCTGGTGTGGTGAACTTTCTGGTCATGTATGCTGGTGTTGTGAACCTTGTGGTCATGTATATAGTGGTGTGGTGAACCTTGTGGTCATGTATGGTGTGGTGAACCTTGTGGTCATGAATGGTGTGGTGAACCTTGTGATCATGTATTGTGGTGAGTTGAACCTTGTGGTCATGTATCGTGTGGTGAACCTTGCGGTCATGAATGCTGGTATAGTGAACCTTGTGGTCTTGTATGCTGGCGTGGTGAACCTTGTGGTCATGTATGGTGTGGAGAACCTTGTGGTCATGTATGGTGTGGTGAACCTTGTGTTCATGTATGCTGGTGTGGTGAACCTTGTGGTCATGTGTGATGGCGTGGTGAAACTTGTGGTCATGTATGCTGGTGTGGTGAGCCTTGTGGTCATGTTTGTGGGTGAGGTGAACCTTGTGGTCATGTATGGTGTGCTGAACCTTGTGGTCATGTATGCTCGTGTGGTGAACCTTGAGGTCATGTATGCTGGTGTGGTGAACCTTGTGGTCATGTATGCTGGTGTGGTGAGCCTTGTGGTCATGTATGGTGTGGTGAACCTTATGGTCATGAATGGTGTGGCGAACCTTATGGTCATGTATGGTGGTGTTGTGAACCTTGTGGTCATGTATGCTGGTTTGGTGAACCTTGTAATGATGTATGGTGGTGTTGTGAACCTTGTGGTCATGTATGCTGGCGTGGTGAACCTTGTGGTCATGTATGTTGGTGTGGTGAACCTTGTGGTCATGTATGCTGGTGTGGTGAACGTTCTGGTCATGTATGCTGGTGTTGTGAACATCGTGGGCATGTATATAGTGGTGTGGTGAACCTTGTGATCATGTATTCTGGCGTGCTGAACCCTGTGGTCATGTATGCTGGTGTGGTGAACCTTGTGGTCATGTATGCTGGTGTAGTGAATCTTGCGGTCATGAACGCTGGTGTGGTGAATTTTGTGGTCATGTATGAAGGTTTGGTGAACCTTGTGGTCATGTATGCTGGTGTGGTGAACCTTGTGGTCATGTATGCTGGTGTGGTGAACCTTATGGTCATGTATGCTGATATGGTGAACCTTGTGGTCATATATGCTAGTGTGGTGAACGTTCTGGTCATGTATGCTGGTGTTGTGAACCTTGTGGTCATGTATATAGTGGTGTGGTGAACCTTGTGGTCATGTATGGTGTGGTGAACCTTGTGGTCATGAATGGTGTGGTGAACCTTGTGATCATGTATTGTGGTGAGTTGAACCTTGTGGTCATGTATCGTGTGGTGAGCCTTGTTATCATATATGGTGTGGTAAACCTTGTGGTCTTAAATGCTTGCGTGTTGAATCGTGTGGTCATGTATGCTGGTGTGGTGAACCTTGTGGTCATGTATGCTGGCGTGGTGAACCTTGTGGTCATATATGCTGGTGTTGTGAACCTTGTGGTCATGTATGCTGGTGTTGTGAACTTGTGGTCATGTATGCTGGCGTGGTGAACCTTGTGGTCATGTATGGTGGTGTGGTGAACCTTGTGGTCATGTATGGTGGTGTGGTGAACCTTGTGGTCATGTATGGTGGTGTGGAGAACTTTGTGGTCAGGTATGGTGGTGTGGTGAACCTTGTGGTCATGTATGCTGGTGTGATGAACTTTGTGGTCATGTATGGTGGTGTGGTGAACCTTCTGGTCATGTATGGTGGTGTGGTGAACCTTGTTGTCATGTATGGTGGCGTGGTGAACCTTGTGGTCATGTATGCTGGTGTAGTGAACCTTGTGGTCATGTATGGTGGTGTGGTGAACCTTGTGGTCATGTATGCTGGTGTGGTGAACCTTGTTGTCATGTAAGCAGGTGTGGTGAACTTTTGGTCATGTATGCTGGTGTGGTGAACTTTATAGTTATGTATGCTGGCGTGGTGAACCTTGTGGTCATGTATTGTGTGGTGAACCTTGTGGTCTTAAATGCTTGCGTGGTGAATCTTGTGGTCATGTATCGTGTGATGAACCTTGTGGTCATGTATGCTGGTGTGGTGAACTTTGTGGTCATGTATGCTGGCGTAGTGAACCTTGTGGTCAAGTATGCTGGTGTGGTAAACCTTGTGGTCATGTATGCTGGTGTGGTGAACCTTGTGGTCATGTATGCTGGTGTGGTGAACCTTGTGGTCATGTATGGTGGTGTGGTGAACCTTGTGGTCATGTATGCTGGTTTGGTGAACCTTGTGGTCATGTATGCTAGTGTGGTGAACGTTCTGGTCATGTATGCTGGTGTTGTGAACCTTGTGGTCATGTATATAGTGGTGTGGTGAACCTTGTGGTCATGTATGGTGTGGTGAACCTTGTGGTGATGAATGGTGTGGTGAACCATGTGATCATGTATTGTGGTGAGTTGAACCTTGTGGTCATGTATCGTGTGGTGAACCTTGTTATCATTAATGGTGTGGTAAACCTTGTGGTCTTAAATGCTTGATAGTTGAATCGTGTGGTCATGTATGCTGGTGTGGTGAACCTTGTGGTCATGTATGCCGGTGTGGTGAACCTTGTGGTCATATATGTTGGTGTTGTGAACCTTGTGGTCATGTATGCTGGTGTTGTGAACTTGTGGTCATGTATGCTGGCGTGGTGAACCTTGTGGTCATGTATGGTGGTGTGGTGAACCTTGTGGTCATGTATGGTGGTGTGGCGAACCTTGTGGTCATGTATGGTGGTGTGGTGAACTTTGTGGTCATGTATGGTGGTGTGGTGAACCTTGTGGTCATGTATGCTGGTGTGATGAACTTTGTGGTCATGTATGGTGGTGTGGTGAACCTTGTGGTCATGTATGGTGGTGTGGTGAACCTTGTGGTCATGTATGGTGGCGTGGTGAACCTTGTAGTCATGTATGCTGGTGTAGTGAACCTTGTGGTTATGTATGGTGGTGTGGTGAACCTTGTGGTCATGTATGCTGGTGTGGTGAACCTTGTTGTCATGTAAGCAGGTGTGGTGAACTTTGTGGTCATGAATGCTGGTGTGGAGAACTTTATGGTTATGTATGCTGGCGTGGTGAACCTTGTGGTCATGTATTGTGTGGTGAACCTTGTGGTCTTAAATGCTTGCGTGGTGAATCTTGTAGTCATGTATCGTGTGATGAACCTTGTGGTCATGTATGCTGGTGTGGTGAACTTTGTGGTCATGTATGCTGGCGGAGTGAACCTTGTGGTCAAGTTTGCTGGTGTGGTAAACCTTGAGGTCATGTATGCTGGTGTGGTGAACTTTGTGGTCATGTATGCTGGTGTGGTGAACCTTGTGGTCATGTATGCTGGTGTGGTGAATCTTGTGGTCATGTATGGTGGTGTGGTGAACTTTGTGGTCATGTATGGTGGTGTGGTGAACCTTGTGGTCATGTATGCTGGTGTGGTGAACTTTGTGGTCATGTATGGTGGTGTGGTGAACCTTGTGGTCATGTATGGTGGTGTGGTGAACCTTGTGGTCATGTATGGTGGCGTGGTGAACCTTGTGGTCATGTATGCTGGTGTAGTGAACCTTTTGGTCATGTATGGTGGTGTGGTGAACCTTGTGGTCATGTATGCTGGTGTGGTGAACCTTGTTGTCATGTATGCTGGTGTGGTGAACCTTGTTGTCATGTATGGTGGTGTGGTCAACCTTGTGGTCATGTATGCTGGTGTAGTGAACCTTGTGGTCATGTATGGTGGTGTGGTGAACCTTGTTGTCATGTATGCTGGTGTGATGAACCTTGTTGTCATGTATGGTGGTGTGGTGAACCTTGTGGTCTTGTATGCTGGTGTGGTGAACCTTGTTGTCATGTATGCTGGTGTGGTGAACCTTGTTGTCATGTATGGTGGTGTGGTGAACCTTGTGGTCATGTATGGTGTGGTGAACCTTGTGGTCATGAATGCTTGCGTGGTGAATCTTGTGGTCATGTATGGTATTGTAAACCTTGTGGTCATGTATGCAAGCGTGATGAACCTTGTGGTCATGTATGCAAGCGTGATGAACCTTGTGGTCATGTATACTGGTGTTGTGAACCTTCTGGTCATGTATGTTGGCGTGGTGAACCTTGTGGTCATGTATGATGGCGTTGTGAACCTTATGGTCATGTATCGTGTGGTGAACCTTGTTGTCATGTATGCTGGTGTGGTGAACCTTGTTGTCATGTATCGTGGTGTGGTGAACTTTGTGGTCATGTATGCTGGTGTAGTGAACCTTGTGGTCATGTATGGTGGTGTGGTGAACCTTGTTGTCATGTATGCTCGTGTGGTGAACCTTGTTGTCATGTATGGTGGTGTGGTGAACCTTGTGGTCATGTATGCTGGTGTGGTGAACCTTGTTGTCATGTATGCCGGTGTGGTGAACCTTGTGGTCATGTATGGTGGCGTGGTAAACCTTGTGGTCATGTATGGTGGTGTGGTGAACCTTGTGGTTATGTATGCTGGTGTGGTGAACTGTGTTCATGTATGCTGGATTGGTGAACCTTGTGGTCATGTATGATGGCGTGGTGAACTTTGTGGTCATGTATGCTGGTGTGGTGAACCTTGTGGTCATGTATGCTGGTGTGGTGAATTGTGGTCATGTATGCTGGAGTGGTGAACTTTGTGTTCATGTATGTTGGTGTGGTGAACCTTGTGGTCATGTATGCTGGTGTGGTGAATTGTGGTCATGTATGCTGGTGTTGTGAACTTGTGGTCATGTATGCTGGCGTGGTGAACCTTTTGGTCATGTATGCTTGTGTGATGAATCTTTTGGTCATGTATGCTGGTGTGGTGAACTTTCTGGTCATGTATGCTGGTGTTGTGAACCTTGTGGTCATGTATATAGTGGTGTGGTGAACCTTGTGGTCATGTATGGTGTGGTGAACCTTGTGGTCATGAATGGTGTGGTGAACCTTGTGATCATGTATTGTGGTGAGTTGAACCTTGTGGTCATGTATCGTGTGGTGAACCTTGTTGTCACGTATGGTGTGGTAAACCTTGTGGTCTTAAATGCTTGCGTGTTGAATCGTGTGGTCATGTATGCTGGTGTGGTGAACCTTGTGGTCATGTATGCTGGTGTTGTGAACCTTGTGGTCATGTATGATGGCGTTGTGAAACTTGTGGTCATGTATGCTGGTGTGGTGAACCTTGTGGTCATGTATGCAGGTGTGGTGAACTTTGTGGTCATGTATGCTGATGTGGTGAACCTTGTGGTCATGTATGGTGGTGAGGTGAACCTTGTGGTCATGTATGCTAACGTGGTGACCCTTGTGGTCATGTATATTGGAGTGGTAAACCTTGGGGTCATGTATGCTGGTGTGGTAAACCTTGTGGTCATGTATGCTGGTGTGGTGAACCTTCTGGTCATGTATGCTGATGTAGTGAACCTTGTGGTCTTGAACGCTGGTGTGGTGAATTTTGTGGTCATGTATGAAGGTGTGGTGAACCTTGTGGTCATGTATGCTGGCATTGTGAACCTTGTGGTCATGAATGCTGGTATAGTGAACCTTGTGGTCTTAAATGCTGGCGTGCAGAACCTTGTGGTCATGTATGGTGTGGAGAACCTTGTGGTCATGTATGGTGTGGTGAACCTTGTGTTCATGTATGCTGGTGTGGTGGACCTTGTGGTCATGTATGCTGGTATAGTGAACCTTGTGGTCTTGTATGCTGGCGTGGTGAACCTTGTGGTCATGTGTGATGGCGTGGTGAAACTTGTGGTCATGTATGGTGAGGTGAACCTTGTGGTCATGTTTGCTGGTGTGGTGAACCTTGTGGTCATGTATGGTGTGCTGAACCTTGTGGTCATGTATGCTGGTGTGGTGAACCTTGAGGTCATGTATGCTGGTGTGGTGAACCTTGTGGTCATGTATGCTGGTGTGGTGAGCCTTGTGGTCATGTATGGTGTGGTGAACCTTATAATCGTGAATGGTGTGGCGAACCTTATGGTCATGTATGGTGGTGTTGTGAACCTTGTGGTCATGTATGCTGGTTTGGTGAACCTTGTAATGATGTATGGTGGTGTTGTGAACCTTGTGGTCATGTATGCTGGTGTGTTGAACCTTGTGGTCATGTATGCTGGTGTGGTGAACCTTGTGGTCATGTATGCTGGTGTGGTGAACGTTCTGGTCATGTATGCTGGTGTTGTGAACCTCGCGGTCATGTATATAGTGGTGTGGTGAACCTTGTGATCATGTATTCTGGCGTGCTGAACCTTGTGGTCATGTATGCTGGTGTGGTGAACCTTGTGGTCATGTATGCTGGTGTAGTGAATCTTGTGGTCATGAACGCTGGTGTGGTGAATTTTGTGGTCATGTATGAAGGTTTGGTGAACCTTGTGGTCATGTATGCTGGTGTTGTGAACCTTGTGGTCATGTATATAGTGGTGTGGTGAACCTTGTGGTCATGAATGGTGTGGTGAACCTTGTGATCATGTATTGTGGTGAGTTGAACCTTGTGGTCATGTATCGTGTAGTGAACCTTGTTTTCATATATGGTGTGGTAAACATTGTGGTCTTAAATGCTTGCGTGTTGAATCGTGTGGTCATGTATGCTGGTGTGGTGAACCTTGTGGTCATGTATGCTGGTGTGGTGAACCTTGTGGTCATATATACTGGTGTTGTGAACCTTGTGGTCATGTATGCTGGTGTTGTGAACTTGTGGTCATGTATGCTGGCGTGGTGAAACTTGTGGTCATGTATGGTGAGGTGAACCTTGTGGTCATATTTGCTGGTGAGGTGAACCTTGTGGTCATGTATGGTGTGCTGAACCTTGTGGTCATGTATGCTGGTGTGGTGAACCTTGAGGTCATGTATGCTGGTGTGGTGAACCTTGTGGTCATGTATGCTGGTGTGGTGAGCCTTGTGTTCATGTATGGTGTGGTGAACCTTATGGTCATGAATGGTGTGGCGAACCTTATGGTCATGTATGGTGGTGTTGTGAACCTTGTGGTCATGTATGCTGGTTTGGTGAACCTTGTAATGATGTATGGTGGTGTTGTGAACCTTGTGGTCATGTATGCTGGCGTGGTGAACCTTGTGGTCATGTATGTTGGTGTGGTGAACCTTGTAGTCATGTATGCTGGTGTGGTGAACGTTCTGGTCATGTATGCTGGTGTTGTGAACCTCGTGGTCATGTATATAGTGGTGTGGTGAACCTTGTGATCATGTATTCTGGCGTGCTGAACCTTGTGGTCATGTATGCTGGTGTGGTGAACCTTGTGGTCATGTATGCTGGTGTAGTGAATCTTGCGGTCATGAACGCTGGTGTGGTGAATTTTGTGGTCATGTATGAAGGTTTGGGGAACCTTGTGGTCATGTATGCTGGTGTGGTGAACCTTGTGGTCATGTATGCTGATGTGGTGAACCTTGTGGTCATGTATGCTAGTGTGGTGAACGTTCTGGTCATGTATGCTGGTGTTGTGAACATTGTGGTCATGTATATAGTGGTGTGGTGAACCTTGTGGTCATGTATGGTGTGGTGAACCTTGTGGTCATGAATGGTGTGGTGAACCTTGTGATCATGTATTGTGGTGAGTTGAACCTTGTGGTCATGTATCGTGTGGTGAACCTTGTTATCATATATGGTGTGGTAAACCTTGTGGTCTTAAATGCTTGCGTGTTGAATCGTGTGGTCATGTATGCTGGTGTGGTGAACCTTGTGGTCATGTATGCTGGTGTGGTGAACCTTGTGGTCATGTATGCTGGTGTGGTGAACCTTGTGGTCATATATGCTGGTGTTGTGAACCTTGTGGTCATGTATGCTGGTGTTGTGAACTTGTGGTCATGTATGCTGGCGTGGTGAACCTTGTGGTCATGTATGGTGGTGTGGTGAACCTTGTGGTCATGTATGGTGGTGTGGTGAACCTTGTGGTCATGTATGGTGGTGTGGAGAACTTTGTGGTCATGTATAGTGGTGTGGTGAACCCTGTAGTCATGTATGCTGGTGTGATGAACTTTGTGGTCATGTATGGTGGTGTGGTGAACCTTCTGGTCATGTATGGTGGTGTGGTGAACCTTGTGGTCATGTATGCTGGTGTGGTGAACGTTCTGGTCATGTATGCTGGTGTTGTGAACATTGTGGTCATGTATATAGTGGTGTGGTGAACCTTGTGGTCATGTATGGTGTGGTGAACCTTGTGGTCATGAATGGTGTGGTGAACCATGTGATAATGTATTGTGGTGAGTTGAACCTTGTGGTCATGTATCGTGTGGTGAACCTTGTTATCATTAATGGTGTGGTAAACCTTGTGGTCTTAAATGCTTGATAGTTGAATCGTGTGGTCATGTATGCTGGTGAGGTGAACCTTGTGGTCATGTATGCCGGTGTGGTGAACCTTGTGGTCATATATGCTGGCGTTGTGAACCTTGTGGTCATGTATGCTGGTGTTGTGAACTTGTGGTCATGTATGCTGGCGTGGTGAACCTTGTGGTCATGTATGGTGGTGTGGTGAACCTTGTGGTTATGTATGGTGGTGTGGTGAACCTTGTGGTCATGTATGGTGGTGTGGTGAACTTTGTGGTCATGTATGGTGGTGTGGTGAACCTTGTGGTCATGTATGCTGGTGTGATGAACTTTGTGGTCATGTATGGTGGTGTGGTGAACCTTGTGGTCATGTATGGTGGTGTGGTGAACCTTGTGGTCATGTATGGTGGCGTGGTGAACCTTGTGGTCATGTATCGTGTGGTGAACCTTGTTGTCACGTATGGTGTGGTAAACCTTGTGGTCTTAAATGCTTGCGCGTTGAATCGTGTGGTCATGTATGCTGGTGTGGTGAACCTTGTGGTCATGTATGCTGGTGTTGTGAACCTTGTGGTCATGTATGATGGCGTTGTGAACCTTGTGGTCATGTATGCTGGTGTGGTGACCCTTGTGATCATGTATGCAGGTGTGGTGAACTTTGTGGTCATGTATGCTGATGTGGTGAACCTTGTGGTCATGTATGGTGGTGAGGTGAACCTTGTGGTCATGTATGCTAACGTGGTGACCCTTGTGGTCATGTATGTTGGAGTGGTAAACCTTGGGGTCATGTATGCTGGTGTGGTGAACCTTGTGGTCATGTATGCTGGTGTGGTGAACCTTCAGGTCATGTATGCTGGTGTAGTGAACCTTGTGGTCTTGAACGCTGGTGTGGTGAATTTTGTGGTCATGTATGCTGGCATTGTGAACCTTGTGGTCATGAATGCTGGTATAGTGAACCTTGTGATCTTGTATGCTGGCGTGGTGAACCTTGTGGTCATGTATGGTGTGGAGAACCTTGTGGTCATGTATGGTGTGGTGAACCTTGTGTTCATGTATGCTGGTGTGGTGAACCTTATGGTCATGTGTGATGGCGTGGTGAAACTTGTGGTCATGTATGCTGGTGTGGTGAGCCTTGTGGTCATGTTTGCTGGTGAGGTGAACCTTGTGGTCATGTATGGTGTGCTGAACCTTGTGGTCATGTATGCTGGTGTGGTGAACCTTGAGGTCATGTATGCTGGTGTGGTGAACCTTTTGGTCATGTATGCTGGTGTGGTGAGCCTTGTGGTCATGTATGGTGTGGTGAACCTTATGGTCATTAATGGTGTGGCGAACCTTATGGTCATGTATGGTGGTGGTGTGAACCTTGTGGTCATGTATTCTGGTTTGGTGAACCTTGTAATGATGTATGGTGGTGTTGTGAACCTTGTGGTCATGTATGCTAGCGTGGTGAACCTTGTGGTCATGTATGTTGGTGTGGTGAACCTTATGGTCATGTATGCTGATATGGTGAACCTTGTGGTCATGTATGCTAGTGTGGTGAACGTTCTGGTCATGTATGCTGGTGTTGTGAACCTTGTGGTCATGTATATAGTGGTGTGGTGAACCTTGTGGTCATGTATGGTGTGGTGAACCTTGTGGTCATGAATGGTGTGGTGAACCTTGTGATCATGTATTGTGGTGAGTTGAACCTTGTGGTCATGTATCGTGTGGTGAACCTTTTTATCATATATGGTGTGGTAAACCTTGTGGTCTTAAATGCTTGCGTGTTGAATCGTGTGGTCATGTATGCTGGTGTGGTGAACCTTGTGGTCATGTATGCTGGTGTGGTGAACCTTGTGGTCATATATGCTGGTGTTGTGAACCTTGTGGTCATGTATGCTGGTGTTGTGAACTTGTGGTCATGTATGCTGGCGTGGTGAACCTTGTGGTCATGTATGGTGGTGTAGTGAACCTTGTGGTCATGTATGGTGGTGTGGTGAACCTTGTGGTCATGTATGGTGGTGTGGAGAACTTTGTGGTCATGTATGGTGGTGTGGTGAACCTTGTGGTCATGTATGCTGGTGTGATGAACTTTGTGGTCATGTATGGTGGTGTGGTGAACCTTCTGGTCATGTATGGTGGTGTGGTGAACTTTGTGGTCATGTATGGTGGCGTGGTGAACCTTGTGGTCATGTATGCTGGTGTAGTGAACCTTGTGGTCATGTATGGTGGTGTGGTGAACCTTGTGGTCATGTATGCTGGTGTGGTGAACCTTGTTGTCATGTAAGCAGGTGTGGTGAACTTTGTGGTCATGTATGCTGGTGTGGTGAACTTTATGGTTATGTATGCTGGCGTGGTGAACCTTGTGGTCATGTATTGTGTGGTGAACCTTGTGGTCTTAAATGCTTGCGTGGTGAATCTTGTGGTCATGTATCGTGTGATGAACCTTGTGGTCATGTATGCTGGTGTGGGGAACTTTGTGGTCATGTATGCTGGCGTAGTGAACCTTGTGGTCAAGTATGCTGGTGTGGTAAACCTTGTGGTCATGTATGCTGGTGTGGTGAACCTTGTGGTCATGTATGCTGGTGTGGTGAACCTTGTGGTCATGTATGGTGGTGTGGTGAACCTTGTGGTCATGTATGCTGGTTTGGTGAACCTTGTGGTCATGTATGCTAGTGTGGTGAACGTTCTGGTCATGTATGCTGGTGTTGTGAACCTTGTGGTCATGTATATAGTGGTGTGGTGAACCTTGTGGTCATGTATGGTGTGGTGAACCTTGTGGTGATGAATGGTGTGGTGAACCATGTGATCATGTATTGTGGTGAGTTGAACATTGTGGTCATGTATCGTGTGGTGAACCTTGTTATCATTAATGGTGTGGTAAACCTTGTGGTCTTAAATGCTTGATAGTTGAATCGTGTGGTCATGTATGCTGGTGTGGTGAACCTTGTGGTCATGTATGCCGGTGTGGTGAACCTTGTGGTCATATATGCTGGTGTTGTGAACCTTGTGGTCATGTATGCTGGTGTTGTGAACTTGTGGTCAAGTATGCTGGCGTGGTGAACCTTGTGGTCATGTATGGTGGTGTGGTGAACCTTGTGGTCATGTATGGTGGTGTGGAGAACCTTGTGGTCATGTATGGTGGTGTGGTGAACTTTGTGGTCATGTATGGTGGTGTGGTGAACCTTATGGTCATGTATGCTGATATGGTGAACCTTGTGGTCATGTATGCTAGTGTGGTGAACGTTCTGGTCATGTATGCTGGTGTTGTGAACCTTGTGGTCATGTATATAGTGGTGTGGTGAACCTTGTGGTCATGTATGGTGTGGTGAACCTTGTGGTCATGAATGGTGTGGTGAACCTTGTGATCATGTATTGTGGTGAGTTGAACCTTGTGGTCATGTATCGTGTGGTGAACCTTGTTATCATATATGGTGTGGTAAACCTTGTGGTCTTAAATGCTTGCGTGTTGAATCGTGTGGTCATGTATGCTGGTGTGGCGAACCTTGTGGTCATGTATGCTGGTGTGGTGAACCTTGTGGTCATATATGCTGGTGTTGTGAACCTTGTAGTCATGTATGCTGGTGTTGTGAACTTGTGGTCATGTATGCTGGCGTGGTGAACCTTGTGGTCATGTATGGTGGTGTGGTGAACCTTGTGGTCATGTATGGTGGTGTGGTGAAAATTGTGGTCATGTATGGTGGTGTGGAGAACTTTGTGGTCATGTATGGTGGTGTGGTGAACCTTGTGGTCATGTATGCTGGTGTGATGAACTTTGTGGTCATGTATGGTGGTGTGGTGAACCTTCTGGTCATGTATGGTGGTGTGGTGAACCTTGTGGTCATGTATGGTGGCGTGGTGAACCTTGTGGTCATGTATGCTGGTGTAGTGAACCTTGTGGTCATGTATGGTGGTGTCGTGAACCTTGTGGTCATGTATGCTGGTGTGGTGAACCTTGTTGTCATGTAAGCAGGTGTGGTGAACTTTGTGGTCATGTATGCTGGTGTGGTGAACTTTATGGTTATGTATGCTGGCGTGGTGAACCTTGTGGTCATGTATTGTGTGGTGAACCTTGTGGTCTTAAATGCTTGCGTGGTGAATCTTGTGGTCATGTATCGTGTGATGAACCTTGTGGTCATGTATGCTGGTGTGGTGAACTTTGTGGTCATGTATGCTGGCGTAGTGAACCTTGTGGTCAAGTATGCTGGTGTGGTAAACCTTGTGATCATGTATGCTGGTGTGGTGAACCTTGTGGTCATGTATGCTGGTGTGGTGAACCTTGTGGTCATGTATGGTGGTGTGGTGAACCTTGTGGTCATGTATGCTGGTTTGGTGAACCTTGTGGTCATGTATGCTAGTGTGGTGAACGTTCTGGTCATGTATGCTGGTGTTGTGAACATTGTGGTCATGTATATAGTGGTGTGGTGAACCTTGTGGTCATGTATGGTGTGGTGAACCTTGTGTTGATGAATGGTGTGGTGAACCATGTGATCATGTATTGTGGTGAGTTGAACCTTGTGGTCATGTATCTTGTGGTGAACCTTGTTATCATTAATGGTGTGGTAAACCTTGTGGTCTTAAATGCTTGATAGTTGAATCGTGTGGTCATGTATGCTTGTGTGGTGAACCTTGTGGTCATGTATGCCGGTGTGGTGAACCTTGTGGTCATATATGCTGGTGTTGTGAACCTTGTGGTCATGTATGCTGGTGTTGTGAACTTGTGGTCATGTATGCTGGCGTGGTGAACCTTGTGGTCATAAATGGTGGTGTGGTGAACCTTGTGGTCATGTATGGTGGTGTGGTGAACCTTGTGGTCATGTATGGTGGTGTGGTGAACTTTGTGGTCATGTATGGTGGTGTGGTGAACCTTGTGGTCATGTATGCTGGTGTGATGAACTTTGTGGTCATGTATGGTGGTGTGGTGAACCTTCTGGTCATGTATGGTGGTGTGGTGAACCTTGTGGTCATGTATGGTGGTGTGGTGAACTTTGTGGTCATGTATGGTGGTGTGGTGAACCTTATGGTCATGTATGCTGATATGGTGAACCTTGTGGTCATGTATGCTAGTGTGGTGAACGTTCTGGTCATGTTTGCTGGTGTTGTGAACCTTGTGGTCATGTATATAGTGGTGTGGTGAACCTTGTGGTCATGTATGGTGTGGTGAACCTTGTGGTCATGAATGGTGTGGTGAACCTTGTGATCATGTATTGTGGTGAGTTGAACCTTGTGGTCATGTATCGTGTGGTGAACCTTGTTATCATATATGGTGTGGTAAACCTTGTGGTCTTAAATGCTTGCGTGTTGAATCGTGTGGTCATGTATGCTGGTGTGGTGAACCTTGTGGTCATGTATGCTGGTGTGGTGAACCTTGTGGTCATATATGCTGGTGTTGTGAACCTTGTGGTCATGTATGCTGGTTTGGTGAACCTTGTGGTCATGTATGCTAGTGTGGTGAACGTTCTGGTCATGTATGCTGGTGTTGTGAACCTTGTGGTCATGTATATAGTGGTGTGGTGAACCTTGTGGTCATGTATGGTGTGGTGAACCTTGTGATCATGTATTGTGGTGAGTTGAACCTTGTGGTCATGTATCGTGTGGTGAACCTTGTTATCATATATGGTGTGGTAAACCTTGTGGTCTTAAATGCTTGCGTGTTGAATCGTGTGGTCATGTATGCTGGTGTGGTGAACCTTGTGGTCATGTATGCTGGTGTGGTGAACCTTGTGGTCATATATGCTGGTGTTGTGAACCTTGTGGTCATGTATGCTGGTGTTGTGAACTTGTGGTCATGTATGCTGGCGTGGTGAACCTTGTGGTCATGTATGGTGGTGTAGTGAACCTTGTGGTCATGTATGGTGGTGTGGTGAACCTTGTGGTCATGTATGGTGGTGTGGAGAACTTTGTGGTCATGTATGGTGGTGTGGTGAACCTTGTGGTCATGTATGCTGGTGTGATGAACTTTGTGGTCATGTATGGTGGTGTGGTGAACCTTCTGGTCATGTATGGTGGTGTGGTGAACCTTGTGGTCATGTATGGTGGCGTGGTGAACCTTGTGGTCATGTATGCTGGTGTAGTGAACCTTGTGGTCATGTATGGTGGTGTGGTGAACCTTGTGGTCATGTATGCTGGTGTGGTGAACCTTGTTGTCATGTAAGCAGGTGTGGTGAACTTTGTGGTCATGTATGCTGGTGTGGTGAACTTTATGGTTATGTATGCTGGCGTGGTGAACCTTGTGGTCATGTATTGTGTGGTGAACCTTGTGGTCTTAAATGCTTGCGTGGTGAATCTTGTGGTCATGTATCGTGTGATGAACCTTGTGGTCATGTATGCTGGTGTGGTGAACTTTGTGGTCATGTATGCTAGCGTAGTGAACCTTGTGGTCAAGTATGCTGGTGTGGTAAACCTTGTGGTCATGTATGCTGGTGTGGTGAACCTTGTGGTCATGTATGCTGGTGTGGTGAACCTTGTGGTCATGTATGGTGGTGTGGTGAACCTTGTGGTCATGTATGCTGGTTTGGTGAACTTTGTGGTCATGTATGGTGGTGTGGTGAACCTTGTGGTCATGTATGCTGGTGTGGTGAACTTTGTGGTCATGTATGGTGGTGTGGTGAACCTTGTGGTCATGTATGGTGGTGTGGTGAACCTTGTGTTCATGTATGGTGGCGTGGTGAACCTTGTGGTCATGTATGCTGGTGTAGTGAACCTTGTGGTCATGTATGGTGGTGTGGTGAACCTTGTGGTCATGTATGCTGGTGTGGTGAACCTTGTTGTCATGTATGCTGGTGTGGTGAACCTTGTTGTCATGTATGGTGGTGTGGTCAACCTTGTGGTCATGTATGCTGGTGTAGTGAACCTTGTGGTCATGTATGGTGGTGTGGTGAACCTTGTTGTCATGTATGCTGGTGTGGTGAACCTTGTTGTCATGTATGCTGGTGTGGTGAACCTTGTTGTCATGTATGGTGGTGTGGTGAACCTTGTGGTCTTGTATGCTGGTGTGGTGAACCTTGTTGTCATGTATGCTGGTGTGGTGAACCTTGTTGTCATGTATGGTGGTGTGGTGAACCTTGTGGTCATGTATGGTGTGGTGAACCTTGTGGTCATAAATGCTTGCGTGGTGAATCTTGTGGTCATGTATGTTATTGTAAACCTTGTGGTCATGTATGCAAGCGTGATGAACCTTGTGGTCATGTATGCAAGCGTGATGAACCTTGTGGTCATGTATACTGGTGTTGTGAACCTTCTGGTCATGTATGTTGGCGTGGTGAACCTTGTGGTCATGTATGATGGCGTTGTGAACCTTATGGTCATGTATCGTGTGGTGAACCTTGTTGTCATGTATGCTGGTGTGGTGAACCTTGTTGTCATGTATGGTGGTGTGGTGAACTTTGTGGTCATGTATGCTGGTGTAGTGAACCTTGTGGTCATGTATGGTGGTGTGGTGAACCTTGTTGTCATGTATGCTCGTGTGGTGAACCTTGTTGTCATGTATGGTGGTGTGGTAAACCTTGTGGTCATGTATGCTGGTGTGGTGAACCTTGTTGTCATGTATGCCGGTGTGGTGAACCTTGTGGTCATGTATGGTGGTGTGGTGAACCTTGTGATCATGTATGCTGGTGTGGTGAACTGTGTTCATGTATGCTGGAGTGGTGAACCTTGTGGTCATGTATGCTGGTGTGGTGAATTGTGGTCATGTATGCTGGTGTTGTGAACTTGTGGTCATGTATGCTGGCGTGGTGAACCTTTTGGTCATGTATGCTTGTGTGATGAATCTTTTGGTCATGTATGCTGGTGTGGTGAACTTTCTGGTCATGTATGCTGGTGTTGTGAACCTTGTGGTCATGTATATAGTGGTGTGGTGAACCTTGTGGTCATGTATGGTGTGGTGAACCTTGTGGTCATGAATGGTGTGGTGAACCTTGTGATCATGTATTGTGGTGAGTTGAACCTTGTGGTCATGTATCGTGTGGTGAACCTTGTTGTCACGTATGGTGTGGTAAACCTTGTGGTCTTAAATGCTTGCGTGTTGAATCGTGTGGTCATGTATGCTGGTGTGGTGAACCTTGTGGTCATGTATGCTGGTGTTGTGAACCTTGTGGTCATGTATGATGGCGTTGTGAACCTTGTGGTCATGTATGCTGGTGTGGTGAACCTTGTGGTCATGTATGCAGGTGTGGTGAACCTTGTGATCATGTATTGTGGTGAGTTGAACCTTGTGGTCATGTATCGTGTAGTGAACCTTGTTTTCATATATGGTGTGGTAAACCTTGTGGTCTTAAATACTTGCGTGTTGAATCGTTTGGTCATGTATGCTGGTGTGGTGAACCTTGTGGTCATGTATGCTGGTGTGGTGAAACTTGTGGTCATATATGCTGGTGTTGTGAACTTGTGGTCATGTATGCTGGCGTGGTGAACCTTGTGGTCATGTGTGGTGGTGTGGTGAACCTTGTGGTCATGTATAGTGGTGTGGTGAACCTTGTGGTCATGTATGGTGGTGTGGAGAACTTTGTGGTCATGTATGGTGGTGTGGTGAACCTTGTGGTCATGTATGCTGGTGTGATGAACTTTGTGGTCATGTATGGTGGTGTGGTGAACCTTCTGGTCATGTATGGTGGTGTGGTGAACCTTGTGGTCATGTATGGTGGCGTGGTGAACCTTGTGGTCATGTATGCTGGTGTAATGAACCTTGTGGTCATGTATGGTGGTGTGGTGAACCTTGTGGTCATGTATGCTGGTGTGGTGAACCTTGTTGTCATGTAAGCAGGTGTGGTGAACTTTGTGGTCATGTATGCTGGTGTGGTGAACTTTATGGTTATGTATGATGACGTGTTGAACCTTGTGGTCATGTATTGTGTGGTGAACCTTGTGGTCTTAAATGCTTGCGTGTTGAATCTTGTGGTCATGTATCGTGTGATGAACCTTGTGGTCATGTATGCTGGTGTGGTGAACTTTGTGGTCATGTATGCTGGCGTAGTGAACCTTGTGGTCAAGTATGCTTGTGTGGTAAACCTTGAGGTCATGTATGCTGGTGTGGTGAACTTTGTGGTCATGTATGCTGGTGTGGTGAACCTTGTGGTCATGTATGCTGGTGTGGTGAACCTTGTGGTCATGTATGGTGGTGTGGTGAACTTTGTGGTCATGTATGGTGGTGTGGTGAACCTTGTGGTCATGTATGCTGGTGTGGTGAACCTTGTGGTCATGTATGCTGGTGTGGTGAACCTTGTGGTCATGTATGGTGGTGTGGTGAACCTTGTGGTCATGTATGCTGGTTTGGTGAACCTTGTGGTCATGTATGCTAGTGTGGTGAACGTTCTGGTCATGTATGCTGGTGTTGTGAACCTTGTGGTCATGTATATAGTTGTGTGGTGAACCTTGTGGTCATGTATGGTGTGGTGAACCTTGTGGTGATGAATGGTGTGGTGAACCATGTGATCATGTATTGTGGTGAGTTGAACCTTGTGGTCATGTATCGTGTGGTGAACCTTGTTATCATTAATTGTGTGGTAAACCTTGTGGTCTTAAATGCTTGATAGTTGAATCGTGTGGTCATGTATGCTGGTGTGGTGAACCTTGTGGTCATGTATGCCGGTGTGGTGAAACTTGTGGTCATATATGCTGGTGTTGTGAACCTTGTGGTCATGTATGCTGGTGTTGTGAACTTGTGGTCATGTATGCTGGCGTGGTGAACCTTGTGGTCATGTGTGGTGGTGTGGTGAACCTTGTGGTCATGTATAGTGGTGTGGTGAACCTTGTGGTCATGTATGGTGGTGTGGAGAACTTTGTGGTCATGTATGGAGGTGTGGTGAACCTTGTGGTCATGTATGCTGGTGTGATGAACTTTGTGGTCATGTATGGTGGTGTGGTGAACCTTCTGGTCATGTATGGTGGTGTGGTGAACCTTGTGGTCATGTATGGTGGCGTGGTGAACCTTGTGGTCATGTATGCTGGTGTAATGAACCTTGTGGTCATGTATGGTGGTGTGGTGAACCTTGTGGTCATGTATGCTGGTGTGGTGAACCTTGTTGTCATGTAAGCAGGTGTGGTGAACTTTGTGGTCATGTATGCTGGTGTGGTGAACTTTATGGTTATGTATGATGACGTGTTGAACCTTGTGGTCATGTATTGTGTGGTGAACCTTGTGGTCTTAAATGCTTGCGTGTTGAATCTTGTGGTCATGTATCGTGTGATGAACCTTGTGGTCATGTATGCTGGTGTGGTGAACTTTGTGGTCATGTATGCTGGCGTAGTGAACCTTGTGGTCAAGTATGCTGGTGTGGTAAACCTTGAGGTCATGTATGCTGGTGTGGTGAACTTTGTGGTCATGTATGCTGGTGTGGTGAACCTTGTGGTCATGTATGCTGGTGTGGTGAACCTTGTGGTCATGTATGGTGGTGTGGTGAACTTTGTGGTCATGTATGGTGGTGTGGTGAACCTTGTGGTCATGTATGCTGGTGTGGTGAACCTTGTGGTCATGTATGCTGGTGTGGTGAACCTTGTGGTCATGTATGGTGGTGTGGTGAACCTTGTGGTCATGTATGCTGGTTTGGTGAACCTTGTGGTCATGTATGCTAGTGTGGTGAACGTTCTGGTCATGTATGCTGGTGTTGTGAACCTTGTGGTCATGTATATAGTTGTGTGGTGAACCTTGTGGTCATGTATGGTGTGGTGAACCTTGTGGTGATGAATGGTGTGGTGAACCATGTGATCATGTATTGTGGTGAGTTGAACCTTGTGGTCATGTATCGTGTGGTGAACCTTGTTATCATTAATGGTGTGGTAAACCTTGTGGTCTTAAATGCTTGATAGTTGAATCGTGTGGTCATGTATGCTGGTGTGGTGAACCTTGTGGTCATGTATGCCGGTGTGGTGAACCTTGTGGTCATATATGCTGGTGTTGTGAACCTTGTGGTCATGTATGCTGGTGTTGTGAACTTGTGGTCATGTATGCTGGCGTGGTGAACCTTGTGGTCATATATGGTGGTGTGGTGAACCTTGTGGTCATGTATGGTGGTGTGGTGAACCTTGTGGTCATGTATGGTGGTGTGGTGAACTTTGTGGTCATGTATGGTGGTGTGGTGAACCTTGTGGTCATGTATGCTGGTGTGATGAACTTTGTGGTCATGTATGGTGGTGTGGTGAACCTTGTTTTCATGTATGGTGGTGTGGTGAACCTTGTGGTCTTGTATGGTGGCGTGGTGAACCTTGTGGTCATGTATGCTGGTGTAGTGAACCTTGTGGTTATGTATGGTGGTGTGGTGAACCTTGTGGTCATGTATGCTGGTGTGGTGAACCTTGTTGTCATGTAAGCAGGTGTGGTGAACTTTGTGGTCATGAATGCTGGTGTGGAGAACTTTATGGTTATGTATGCTGGCGTGGTGAACCTTGTGGTCATGTATTATGTGGTGAACCTTGTGGTCTTAAATGCTTGCGTGGTGAATCTTGTAGTCATGTATCGTGTGATGAACCTTGTGGTCATGTATGCTGGTGTGGTGAACTTTGTGGTCATGTATGCTGGCGTAGTGAACCTTGTGGTCAAGTATGCTGGTGTGGTAAACCTTGAGGTCATGTATGCTGGTGTGGTGAACTTTGTGGTCATGTATGCTGGTGTGGTGAACCTTGTGGTCATGTATGCTGGTGTGGTGAACCTTGTGGTCATGTATGGTGGTGTGGTGAACTTTGTGGTCATGTATGGTGGTGTGGTGAACCTTGTGGTCATGTATGCTGGTGTGGTGAACTTTGTGGTCATGTATGGTGGTGTGGTGAACCTTGTGGTCATGTATGGTGGTGTGGTGAACCTAGTGTTCATGTATGGTGGCGTGGTGAACCTTGTGGTCATGTATGCTGGTGTAGTGAACCTTGTGGTCATGTATGGTGGTGTGGTGAACCTTGTGGTCATGTATGCTGGTGTGGTGAACCTTGTTGTCATGTATGCTGGTGTGGTGAACCTTGTTGTCATGTATGGTGGTGTGGTCAACCTTGTGGTCATGTATGCTGGTGTAGTGAACCTTGTGGTCATGTATGGTGGTGTGGTGAACCTTGTTGTCATGTATGCTGGTGTGGTGAACCTTGTTGTCATGTATGCTGGTGTGGTGAACCTTGTTGTCATGTATGGTGGTGTGGTGAACCTTGTGGTCTTGTATGCTGGTGTGGTGAACCTTGTTGTCATGTATGCTGGTGTGGTGAACCTTGTTGTCATGTATGGTGGTGTGGTGAACCTTGTGGTCATGTATGGTGTGGTGAACCTTGTGGTCATAAATGCTTGCGTGGTGAATCTTGTGGTCATGTATGGTATTGTAAACCTTGTGGTCATGTATGCAAGCGTGATGAACTTTGTGGTCATGTATGCAAGCGTGATGAACCTTGTGGTCATGTATACTGGTGTTGTGAACCTTCTGGTCATGTATGTTGGCGTGGTGAACCTTGTGGTCATGTATGATGGCGTTGTGAACCTTATGGTCATGTATCGTGTGGTGAACCTTGTTGTCATGTATGCTGGTGTGGTGAACCTTGTTGTCATGTATGGTGGTGTGGTGAACTTTGTGGTCATGTATGCTGGTGTAGTGAACCTTGTGGTCATGTATGGTGGTGTGGTGAACCTTGTTGTCATGTATGCTCGTGTGGTGAACCTTGTTGTCATGTATGGTGGTGTGGTAAACCTTGTGGTCATGTATGCTGGTGTGGTGAACCTTGTTGTCATGTATGCCGGTGTGGTGAACCTTGTGGTCATGTATGGTGGCGTGGTAAACCTTGTGGTCATGTATGGTGGTGTGGTGAACCTTGTGATCATGTATGCTGGTGTGGTGAACTGTGTTCATGTATGCTGGAGTGGTGAACCTTGTGGTCATGTATGCTGGTGTGGTGAATTGTGGTCATGTATGCTGGTGTTGTGAACTTGTGGTCATGTATGCTGGCGTGGTGAACCTTTTGGTCATGTATGCTTGTGTGATGAATCTTTTGGTCATGTATGCTGGTGTGGTGAACTTTCTGGTCATGTATGCTGGTGTTGTGAACCTTGTGGTCATGTATATAGTGGTGTGGTGAACCTTGTGGTCATGTATGGTGTGGTGAACCTTGTGGTCATGAATGGTGTGGTGAACCTTGTGATCATGTATTGTGGTGAGTTGAACCTTGTGGTCATGTATCGTGTGGTGAACCTTGTTGTCACGTATGGTGTGGTAAACCTTGTGGTCTTAAATGCTTGCGTGTTGAATCGTGTGGTCATGTATGCTGGTGTGGTGAACCTTGTGGTCATGTATGCTGGTGTTGTGAACCTTGTGGTCATGTATGATGGCGTTGTGAACCTTGTGGTCATGTATGCTGGTGTGGTGAACCTTGTGATCATGTATGCAGGTGTGGTGAACTTTGTGGTCATGTATGCTGATGTGGTGAACCTTGTGGTCATGTATGGTGGTGAGGTGAACCTTGTGGTCATGTATGCTAACGTGGTGACCCTTGTGGTCATGTATGTTGGAGTGGTAAACCTTGGGGTCATGTATGCTGGTGTGGTAAACCTTGTGGTCATGTATGCTGGTGTGGTGAACCTTCTGGTCATGTATGCTGATGTAGTGAACCTTGTGGTCTTGAACGCTGATGTGGTGAATTTTGTGGTCATGTATGAAGGTGTGGTGAACCTTGTGGTCATGTATGCTGGCATTGTGAACCTTGTGGTCATGAATGCTGGTATAGTGAACCTTGTGGTCTTGTATGCTGGCGTGGAGAACCTTGTGGTCATGTATGGTGTGGAGAACCTTGTGGTCATGTATGGTGTGGTGAACCTTGTGTTCATGTATGCTGGTGTGGTGAACCTTGTGGTCATGTATGCTGGTATAGTGAACCTTGTGGTCTTGTATGCTGGCGTGGTGAACCTTGTGGTCATGTGTAATGGCGTGGTGAAACTTGTGGTCATGTATGGTGGTGTGGTGAACCTTGAGGTCATGTATGCTGGTGTGGTGAACCTTGTGGTCATGTATGCTGGTGTGGTGAGCCTTGTGGTCATGTATGGTGTGGTGAACCTTATGGTCATGAATGGTGTGGCGAACCTTATGGTCATGTATGGTGGTGTTGTGAACCTTGTGGTCATGTATGCTGGTTTGGTGAACCTTGTAATGATGTATGGTGGTGTTGTGAACCTTGTGGTCATGTATGCTGGTGTGTTGAACCTTGTGGTCATGTATGCTGGTGTGGTGAACCTTGTGGTCATGTATGCTGGTGTGGTGAACGTTCTGGACATGTATGCTGGTGTTGTGAACCTCGTGGTCATGTATATAGTGGTGTGGTGAACCTTGTGATCATGTATTCTGGCGTGCTGAACCTTGTGGTCATGTATGCTGGTGTGGTGAACCTTGTGGTCATGTATGCTGGTGTAGTGAATGTTGTGGTCATGTATGCTGGTGTGGTGAAGCTTATGGTCATGTATGCTGATGTGGTGAACTTTGTGGTCATGTATGCTAGTGTGGTGAACCTTGTGGTCATGTATGCTGGTGTGGTGAACCTTGTGGTCATGTATGCTGGTGTGGTGAAGCTTATGGTCATGTATGCTGATGTGGTGAACTTTGTGGTCATGTATGAAGGTTTGGTGAACCTTGTGGTCATGTATGCTGGTGTGGTGAACCTTGTGGTCATGTATGCTGGTGTGGTGAAGCTTATGGTCATGTATGCTGATGTGGTGAACTTTGTGGTCATGTATGCTAGTGTGGTGAACGTTCTGGTCATGTATGCTGGTGTTGTGAACCTTGTGGTCATGTATATAGTGGTGTGGTGAACCTTGTGGTCATGAATGGTGTGGTGAACCTTGTGATCATGTATTGTGGTGAGTTGAACCTTGTGGTCATGTATCGTGTAGTGAACCTTGTTTTCATATATGGTGTGGTAAACCTTGTGGTCTTAAATGCTTGCGTGTTGAATCGTTTGGTCATGTATGCTGGTGTGGTGAACCTTGTGGTCATGTATGCTGGTGTGGTGAAACTTGTGGTCATATATGCTGGTGTTGTGAACCTTGTGGTCATGTATGCTGGTGTTGGGAACTTGTGGTCATGTATGCTGGCGTGGTGAACCTTGTGGTCATGTGTGGTGGTGTGGTGAACCTTGTGGTCATGTATAGTGGTGTGGTGAACCTTGTGGTCATGTATGGTGGTGTGGAGAACTTTGTGGTCATGTATGGTGGTGTGGTGAACCTTGTGGTCATGTATGCTGGTGTGATGAACTTTGTGGTCATGTATGGTGGTGTGGTGAACCTTCTGGTCATGTATGGTGGTGTGGTGAACCTTGTGGTCATGTATGGTGGCGTGGTGAACCTTGTGGTCATGTATGCTGGTGTAATGAACCTTGTGGTCATGTATGGTGGTGTGGTGAACCTTGTGGTCATGTATGCTGGTGTGGTGAACCTTGTTGTCATGTAAGCAGGTGTGGTGAACTTTGTGGTCATGTATGCTGGTGTGGTGAACTTTATGGTTATGTATGATGACGTGTTGAACCTTGTGGTCATGTATTGTGTGGTGAACCTTGTGGTCTTAAATGCTTGCGTGTTGAATCTTGTGGTCATGTATCGTGTGATGAACCTTGTGGTCATGTATGCTGGTGTGGTGAACTTTGTGGTCATGTATGCTGGCGTAGTGAACCTTGTGGTCAAGTATGCTGGTGTGGTAAACCTTGAGGTCATGTATGCTGGTGTGGTGAACTTTGTGGTCATGTATGCTGGTGTGGTGAACCTTGTGGTCATGTATGCTGGTGTGGTGAACCTTGTGGTCATGTATGGTGGTGTGGTGAACTTTGTGGTCATGTATGGTGGTGTGGTGAACCTTGTGGTCATGTATGCTGGTGAGGTGAACCTTGTGGTCATGTATGCTGGTGTGGTGAACCTTGTGCTCATGTATGCTAGTGTGGTGAACGTTCTGCTCATGTGTGCTGGTGTTGTGAACCTTGTGGTCATGTATATAGTGGTGTGGTGAACCTTGTGGTCATGTATGGTGTGGTGAACCTTGTGGTCATGAATGGTGTGGTGAACCATGTGATCATGTATTGTGGTGAGTTGAACCTTGTGGTCATGTATCGTGTGGAGACCCTTGTTATCATTAATGGTGTGGTAAACCTTGTGGTCTTAAATGCTTGCGAGTTGAATCGTGTGGTCATGTGTGCTGATGTGGTGAAACTTGTGGTCATGTATGCCGGTGTGGTGAACCTTGTGGTCATAAATGCTGGTGTTGTGAACCTTGTGGTCATGTATGCTGGTGTTGTGAACTTGTGGTCATGTATGCTGGCGTGGTGAACCTTGTGGTCATGTATGGTGGTGTGGTGAACCTTGTGGTCATGTATGGTGGTGTGGTGAACCTTGTGGTCATGTATGGTGGTGTGGTGAACTTTGTGGTCATGTATGGTGGTGTGGTGAACCTTGTGGTCATGTATGCTGGTGTGATGAACTTTGTGGTCATGTATGGTGGTGTGGTGAACCTTGTGGTCATGTATAGTGGTGTGGTGAACCTTGTGGTCATGTATGGTGGCGTGGTGAACCTTGTGGTCATGTATGCTTGTGTAGTGAACCTTGTGGTTATGTATGGTGGTGTGGTGAACCTTGTGGTCATGTATGCTGGTGTGGTGAACCTTGTTGTCATGTAAGCAGGTGTGGTGAACTTTGTGGTCATGAATGCTGGTGTGGTGAACTTTATGGTTATGTATGCTGGCGTGGTGAACCTTGTGGTCATGTATTGTGTGGTGAACCTTGTGGTCTTAAATGCTTGCGTGGTGAATCTTGTAGTCATGTATCGTGTGATGAACCTTGTGGTCATGTATGCTGGTGTGGTGAACTTTGTGGTCATGTATGCTGGCGTAGTAAACCTTGAGGTCAAGTATGCTGGTGTGGTAAACCTTGAGGTCATGTATGCTGGTGTGGTGAACTTTGTGGTCATGTATGGTGGTGTCGTGAACCTTGTGGTCATGTATGCTGGTGTGGTGAACCTTGTGGTCATGTATGCTGGTGTGGTGAACCTTGTTGTCATGTATGCTGGTGTGGTGAACCTTGTGGTCATGTATAGTTTCGTGGTGAACCTTGTGGTCATGTATGGTGGTGTGGTGAACCTTGTGGTCATGTATGCTGGTGTGGTGAATTGTGGTCATGTATGCTGGAGTGGTGAACCTTGTGGTCATGTATGATGGCGTGGTGAACCTTGTGGTCATGTATGCTGGTGTGGTGAACCTTGTGGTCATGTATGCTGGTGTGGTGAATTGTGGTCATGTATGCTGGAGTGGTGAACCTTGTGGTCATGTATGTTGGTGTGGTGAACCCTGTTGTCATGTATGCTGGTGTGGTGAATTGTGGTCATGTATGCTGGTGTTGTGAACTTGTGGTCATGTATGCTGGTGTGGTGAACTTTGTGGTCATGTATGGTGGTGTGGTGAACCTTGTGGTCATGTATGCTTGTGTGATGAATCTTTTTGTCATGTATGCTGGTGTGGTGAACTTTCTGGTCATGTATGCTGGTGTTGTGAACCTTGTGGTCATGTATATAGTGGTGTGGTGAACCTTGTGGTCATGAATGGTGTGGTGAACCTTGTGATCATGTATTGTGGTGAGTTGAACCTTGTGGTCATGTATCGTGTGGTGAACCTTGTTGTCACGTATGGTGTGGTAAACCTTGTGGTCTTAAATGTTTGCGTGTTGAATCGTTTGGTCATGTATGCTGGTGTGGTGAACCTTGTGGTCATGTATGCTGGTGTTGTGAACCTTGTGGTCATGTATGATGACGTTGTGAACCTTGTGGTCATGTATGCTGGTGTGGTGACCCTTGTGATCATGTATGCAGGTGTGGTGAACTTTGTGGTCATGTATGCTGATGTGGTGAACCTTGTGGTCATGTATGGTGGTGAGGTGAACCTTGTGGTCATGTATGCTAACGTGGTGACCCTTGTGGTCATGTATGTTGGAGTGGTAAACCTTGGGGTCATGTATGCTGGTGTGGTGAACCTTGTGGTCATGTATGCTGGTGTGGTGAACCTTCTGGTCATGTATGCTGGTGTAGTGAACCTTGTGGTCTTGAACGCTGGTGTGGTGAATTTTGTGGTCATGTATGAAGGTGTGGTGAACCTTGTGGTCATGTATGCTGGCATTGTGAACCTTGTGGTCATGAATGCTGCTAGAGTGAACCTTGTGGTCTTGTATGCTGGCGTGGTGAACCTTGTGGTCATGTATGGTGTGGAGAACCTTGTGGTCATGTATGGTGTGGTGAACCTTGTGTTCATGTATGCTGGTGTGGTGAACCTTGTGGTCATGTATGCTGGCATTGTGAACCTTGTGGTCATGAATGCTGGTAGAGTGAACCTTGTGGTCTTGTATGCTGGCGTGGTGAACCTTGTGGTCATGTATGGTGTGGAGAACCTTGTGGTCATGTATGGTGTGGTGAACCTTGTGGTCTTGTATGCTGGTGTGGTGAACCTTGTGGTCATGTGTGATGGCGTGGTGAAACTTGTGGTCATGTATGGTGAGGTGAACCTTGTGGTCATGTTTGCTGGTGTGATGAACCTTGTGGTCATGTATGGTGTGCTGAACCTTGTGGTCATGTATGCTGGTGTGGTGAACCTTGAGGTCATGTATGCTGGTGTGGTGAGCCTTGTGGTCATGTATGCTGGTGTGGTGAGCCTTGTGGTCATGTATGGTGTGGTGAATTGTGGTCATGTATGCTGGTGTTGTGAACTTGTGGTCATGTATGCTGGTGTGGTGAACTTTGTGGTCATGTATGGTGGTGTGGTGAACCTTGTGGTCATGTATGCTTGTGTGATGAATCTTTTTGTCATGTATGCTGGTGTGGTGAACTTTCTGGTCATGTATGCTGGTGTTGTGAACCTTGTGGTCATGTATATAGTGGTGTGGTGAACCTTGTGGTCATGAATGGTGTGGTGAACCTTGTGATCATGTATTGTGGTGAGTTGAACCTTGTGGTCATGTATCGTGTGGTGAACCTTGTTGTCACGTATGGTGTGGTAAACCTTGTGGTCTTAAATGTTTGCGTGTTGAATCGTTTGGTCATGTATGCTGGTGTGGTGAACCTTGTGGTCATGTATGCTGGTGTTGTGAACCTTGTGGTCATGTATGATGACGTTGTGAACCTTGTGGTCATGTATGCTGGTGTGGTGACCCTTGTGATCATGTATGCAGGTGTGGTGAACTTTGTGGTCATGTATGCTGATGTGGTGAACCTTGTGGTCATGTATGGTGGTGAGGTGAACCTTGTGGTCATGTATGCTAACGTGGTGACCCTTGTGGTCATGTATGTTGGAGTGGTAAACCTTGGGGTCATGTATGCTGGTGTGGTGAACCTTGTGGTCATGTATGCTGGTGTGGTGAACCTTCTGGTCATGTATGCTGGTGTAGTGAACCTTGTGGTCTTGAACGCTGGTGTGGTGAATTTTGTGGTCATGTATGAAGGTGTGGTGAACCTTGTGGTCATGTATGCTGGCATTGTGAACCTTGTGGTCATGAATGCTGCTAGAGTGAACCTTGTGGTCTTGTATGCTGGCGTGGTGAACCTTGTGGTCATGTATGGTGTGGAGAACCTTGTGGTCATGTATGGTGTGGTGAACCTTGTGTTCATGTATGCTGGTGTGGTGAACCTTGTGGTCATGTATGCTGGCATTGTGAACCTTGTGGTCATGAATGCTGGTAGAGTGAACCTTGTGGTCTTGTATGCTGGCGTGGTGAACCTTGTGGTCATGTATGGTGTGGAGAACCTTGTGGTCATGTATGGTGTGGTGAACCTTGTGGTCTTGTATGCTGGTGTGGTGAACCTTGTGGTCATGTGTGATGGCGTGGTGAAACTTGTGGTCATGTATGGTGAGGTGAACCTTGTGGTCATGTTTGCTGGTGTGATGAACCTTGTGGTCATGTATGGTGTGCTGAACCTTGTGGTCATGTATGCTGGTGTGGTGAACCTTGAGGTCATGTATGCTGGTGTGGTGAGCCTTGTGGTCATGTATGCTGGTGTGGTGAGCCTTGTGGTCATGTATGGTGTGGTGAACCTTATGGTCATGAATGGTGTGGCGAACCTTATGGTCATGTATGGTGGTGTTGTGAACCTTGTGGTCATGTATGCTGATTTGGTGAACCTTGTAATGACGTATGGTGGTGTTGTGAACCTTGTGGTCATGTATGCTGGTGTGTTGAACCTTGTGGTCATGTATGCTGGTGTGGTGAACCTTGTGGTCATGTATGCTGGTGTGGTGAACGTTCTGGTCATGTATGCTGGTGTTGTGAACCTCGTGGTCATGTATATAATGGTGTGGTGAACCTTGTGATCATGTATTCTGGCGTGCTGAACCTTGTGGTCATGTATGCTGGTGTGGTGAACCTTGTGGTCATGTATGCTGGTGTAGTGAATCTTGTGGTCATGAACGCTGGTGTGGTGAATTTTGTGGTCATGTATGAAGGTTTGGTGAACCTTGTGGTCATGTATGCTGGTGTGGTGAACCTTGTGGTCATGTATGCTGGTGTGGTGAACCTTATGGTCATGTATGCTGATGTGGTGAACCTTATGGTCATGTATGGAAGTGTGGTGAACGTTCTGGTCATGTATGCTGGTGTTGTGAACCTTGTGGTCATGTATATAGTGGTGTGGTGAACCTTGTGGTCATGTATGGTGTGGTGAACCTTGTGGTCATGAATGGTGTGGTGAACCTTGTGATCATGTATTGTGGTGAGTTGAACCTTGTGGTCATGTATCGTGTGGTGAACCTTGTTATCATATATGGTGTGGTAAACCTTGTGGTCTTAAATGCTTGCGTGTTGAATCGTGTGGTCATGTATGCTGGTGTGCTGAACCTTGTGGTCATGTATGCTGGTGTAGTGAATCTTGTGGTCATGAACGCTGGTGTGGTGAATTTTGTGGTCATGTATGAAGGTTTGGTGAACCTTGTGGTCATGTATGCTGGTGTGGTGAACCTTGTGGTCATGTATGCTGGTGTGTTGAACCTTATGGTCATGTATGCTGATGTGGTGAACCTTGTGGTCATGTATGCTAGTGTGGTGAACCTTGTGGTCATGTATGCTGGTGTGGTGAACGTTCTGGTCATGTATGCTGGTGTTGTGAACCTCGTGGTCATGTATATAATGGTGTGGTGAACCTTGTGATCATGTATTCTGGCGTGCTGAACCTTGTGGTCATGTATGCTGGTGTGGTGAACCTTGTGGTCATGTATGCTGGTGTAGTGAATCTTGTGGTCATGAACGCTGGTGTGGTGAATTTTGTGGTCATGTATGAAGGTTTGGGGAACCTTGTGGTCATGTATGCTGGTGTGGTGAACCTTGTGGTCATGTATGCTGGTGTGGTGAACCTTATGGTCATGTATGCTGATGTGGTGAACCTTATGGTCATGTATGGAAGTGTGGTGAACGTTCTGGTCATGTATGCTGGTGTTGTGAACCTTGTGGTCATGTATATAGTGGTGTGGTGAACCTTGTGGTCATGTATATAGTGGTGTGGTGAACCTTGTGGTCATGAATGGTGTGGTGAACCTTGTGATCATGTATTGTGGTGAGTTGAACCTTGTGGTCATGTATCGTGTGGTGAACCTTGTTATCATATATGGTGTGGTAAACCTTGTGGTCTTAAATGCTTGCGTGTTGAATCGTGTGGTCATGTATGCTGGTGTGCTGAACCTTGTGGTCATGTATGCTGGTGTAGTGAATCTTGTGGTCATGAACGCTGGTGTGGTGAATTTTGTGGTCATGTATGAAGGTTTGGTGAACCTTGTGGTCATGTATGCTGGTGTGGTGAACCTTGTGGTCATGTATGCTGGTGTGTTGAACCTTATGGTCATGTATGCTGATGTGGTGAACCTTGTGGTCATGTATGCTAGTGTGGTGAACGTTCTGGTCATGTATGCTGGTGTTGTGAACCTTGTGGTCATGTATATAGTGGTGTGGTGAACCTTGTGGTCATGTATGGTGTGGTGGACCTTGTGGTCATGAATGGTGTGGTGAACCTTGTGATCATGTATTGTGGTGAGTTGAACCTTGTGGTCATGTATCGTGTGGTGAACCTTGTTATCATATATGGTGTGGTAAACCTTGTGGTCTTAAATGCTTGCGTATTGAATCGTGTGGTCATGTATGCTGGTGTCGTGAACCTTGTGGTCATGTATGCTGGTGTGGTGAACCTTGTGGTCATATATGCTGGTGTTGTGAACCTTGTGGTCATGTATGCTGGTGTTGTGAACTTGTGGTCATGTATGCTGGCGTGGTGAACCTTGTGGTCATGTATGGTGGTGTGGTGAACTTTGTGGTCATGTATGGTGGTGTGGTGAACCTTGTTGTCATGTATGGTGGTGTAGAGAACTTTGTGGTCATGTATGGTGGTGTGGTGAACCTTGTGGTCATGTATGCTGGTGTGATGAACTTTGTGGTCATGTATGGTGGTGTGGTGAACCTTCTGGTCATGTATGGTGGTGTGGTGAACCTTGTGGTCATGTATGGTGGCGTGGTGAACCTTGTGGTCATGTATGCTGGTGTAGTGAACCTTGTGGTCATGTATGGTGGTGTGGTGAACCTTGTGGTCATGTATGCTGGTGTGGTGAACCTTGTTGTCATGTAAGCAGGTGTGGTGAACTTTGTGGTCATGTATGCTGGTGTGGTGAACTTTATGGTTATGTATGCTGGCGTGGTGAACCTTGTGGTCATGTATTGTGTGGTGAACCTTGTGGTCTTAAATGCTTGCGTGGTGAATCTTGTGGTCATGTATCGTGTGATGAACCTTGTGGTCATGTATGCTGGTGTGGTGAACTTTGTGGTCATGTATGCTGGCGTAGTGAACCTTGTTGTCAAGTATGCTGGTGTGGTAAACCTTGAGGTCATGTATGCTGGTGTGGTGAACTTTGTGGTCATGTATGCTGGTGTGGTGAACCTTGTGGTCATGTATGCTGGTGTGGTGAACCTTGTGGTCATGTATGGTGGCGTGGTGAACCTTGTGGTCATGTATGCTGGTGTAGTGAACCTTGTGGTCATGTATGGTGGTGTGGTGAACCTTGTGGTCATTTATGCTGGTGTGGTGAACCTTGTTGTCATGTATGGTGGTGTGGTGAACCTTGTTGTCATGTATGGTGGTGTGGTGAACCGTGTGGTCATGTATGCTGGTGTAGTGAACCTTGTGGTCATGTATGGTGGTGTGGTGAACCTTGTTGTCATGTATGCTGGTGTGGTGAACCTTGTTGTCATGTATGGTGGTGTGGTGAACATTGTGGTCATGTATGCTGGTGTGGTGAACCTTGTTGTCATGTATGCTGGTGTGGTGAACCTTGTTGTCATGTATGGTGGTGTGGTGAACCTTGTGGCCATGTATGGTGGTGAGGTTACCCTTGTGGTCATGTATGCTGGCGTGGTGAACCTTGTGGTCATGTATTGTGTGGTGAACCATATAGTTTTAAATGCTTGCGTGGTGAATCTTGTGGTCATGTATTCTGGTGTGGTGAACCTTGTGGTCATGTATTCTGTTGTGGTGAACTTTGTGGTCTTGTATGGTTTCGTGGTGAACTTCGTGGTCATGTATGCTGGTGTGGTGAACTTTGTGGTCTTGTATGGTTTCGTGGTGAACTTCTTGGTCATGTATGGTGTGGTGAACCTTGTGGTCATAAATGCTTGCGTGGTGAATCTTGTGGTCATGTATGGTATTGTAAACCTTGTGGTCATGTATGCAAGCGTGATGAACCTTGTGGTCATGTACACTGGTGTTGTGAACCTTCTGGTCATGTATGTTGGCGTGGTGAACCTTGTGGTCATGTATGATGTCGTTGTGAACCTTATGGTCATGTATCGTGTGGTGAACCTTGTTGTCATGTATGCTGGTGTGGTGAACCTTGTTGTCATGTATGCTGGTGTAGTGAACCTTGTGGTCATGTATGGTGGTGTGGTGAACCTTGTGGTCATGTATGGTGGTGTGGTGAACCTTGTTGTCATGTATGCTGGTGTGGTGAACCTTGTGGTCATGTATGCTGGTGTAGTGAACCTTGTGGTCATGTATGGTGGTGTGGTGAACCTTGTTGTCATGTATGCTGGTGTGGTGAACCTTGTTGTCATGTATGGTGGTGTGGTGAACCTTTTGGTCATGTATGCTAGTGTGGTGAACCTTGTTGTCATGTATGCTGGTGTGGTGAACCTTGTGGTCATGTATGGTGGCGTGGTGAACCTTGTGGTCATGTATGGTGGTGTGGTGAACCTTGTGGTCATGTATGCTGGTGTGGTGAATTGTGGTCATGTATGCTGGAGTGGTGAACCTTGTGGTCATGTATGGTGGCGTGGTGAACCTTGTGGTCATGTATGCTGGTGTGGTGAACCTTGTGGTCATGTATGCTGGTTTGGTGAATTGTGGTCATGTATGCTGGAGTGGGGAACCTTGTGGTCATGTATGTTGGTGTGGTGAACCTTGTGGTCATGTATGCTGGTGTGGTGAATTGTGGTCATGTATGCTGGTGTTGTGAACTTGTAGTCATGTATGCTGGCGTGGTGAACCTTGTGGTCATGTATGCTGGTGTGGTGAACTTTCTGGTCATGTATGCTGGTGTTGTGAACCTTGTGGTCATGTATATAGTGGTGTGGTGAACCTTGTGGTTATGTATGGTGTGGTGAACCGTGTGGTCATGAATGGTGTGGTGAACCTTGTGATCATGTATTGTGGTGAGTTGAACCTTGTGGTCATGTATCGTGTGGTGAACCTTGTTGTCATGTATTGTGTGGTAAACCTTGTGGTCTTAAATGCTTGCGTGTTGAATCGTGTGGTCATGTATGCTGGTGTTGTGAAGCTTGTGGTCATGTATGATGGCGTTGTGAACCTTGTGGTCATGTATGCTGGTGTGGTGACCCTTGTGATCATGTATGCAGGTGTGGTGAACTTTGTGGTCATGTATTCTGGTGTGGTGAACCTTGTGGTCATGTATGGTGGTGACGTGAACCTTGTGGTCATGTATGCTAACGTGGTGAACCTTGTGGTCATGTATGTTGGAGTGGTAAACCTTGTGGTCGTGTATGTTGGTGTGGTGAACCTTAGGGTCATGTATGCTGGAGTGGTGAACCTTGTGGTCATGTATGTTGGTGTGGTGAACCTTGTGGTCATGTATGCTTGTGTGGTGAACCTTGTGGTCATGTATGTTCGTGTGGTGAACCTTGTGGTCATGTATGCTGGTGTGGTGAACCTTGTGATAATGTATGCAAGTGTGGTGAACCTTGTGATCATGTATGCTGGAGTGGTAAACCTTGGGGTCATGTATGCTGGTGTGGTGAACCTTGTGGTCATGTATGGTGGTGTGGTGAACCTTGTGGTCATGTTTGCTGGTGTGGTGAACCTTGTGGTCATGTATGGTGGTGTGGTGAACCTAGTGGTCATGTATGCTGGCTTGTGAACCTTGTGATCATGTAAGATGCGTGGTGAACCTTGTGGTCATGTATGCTGGTGTAGTGAACCTTGTGGTCATGTATGGTGGTGTGTTGAACATTGTGGTCATGTATGCTGGCGTGGTGAACCTTGTGGTCATGTATGCTGGTGTGGTGAACTTTATGGTTATGTATGCTGGCGTGGTGAACCTTGTGGTCATGTATTGTGTGGTGAATCTTGTGGTCTTAAATGCTTGCGTGGTGAATCTTGTGGTCATGTATCGTGTGATGAACCTTGTGGTCATGTATGCTGGTGTGGTGAACTTTGTGGTCATGTATGCTGGGGTAGTGAACCTTGTTGTCAAGTATGCTGGTGTGGTAAACCTTGAGGTCATGTATGCTGGTGTGGTGAACTTTGTGGTCATGTATGCTGGTGTGGTGAACCTTGTGGTCATGTATGCTGGTGTGGTGAACCTTGTGGTCATGTATGGTGATGTGGTGAACTTTGTGGTCATGTATGGTGGTGTGGTGAACCTTGTGGTCATGAATGCTGGTGTGGTGAACTTTGTGGTCATGTATGGTGGTGTGGTGAACATTGTGGTCATGTATGCTGGTGTGGTGAACCTTGTGGTCATGTATGGTGGCGTGGTGAACCTTGTGGTCATGTATGCTGGTGTAGTGAACCTTGTGGTCATGTATGGTGGTATGGTGAACCTTGTGGTCATTTATGCTGGTGTGGTGAACCTTGTTGTCATGTATGGTGGTGTGGTGAACCTTGTTGTCATGTATGGTGGTGTGGTGAACCGTGTGGTCATGTATGCTGGTGTAGTGAACCTTGTGGTCATGTATGGTGGTGTGGTGAACCTTGTTGTCATGTATGCTGGTGTGGTGAACCTTGTTGTCATGTATGGTGGTGTGGTGAACATTGTGGTCATGTATGCTGTTGTGGTGAACCTTGTTGTCATGTATGCTGGTGTGGTGAACCTTGTTGTCATGTATGGTGGTGTGGTGAACCTTGTGGTCATGTATGGTGGTGAGGTTACCCTTGTGGTCATGTATGCTGGCGTGGTGAACCTTGTGGTCATGTATTGTGTCGTGAACCATATAGTTTTAAATGCTTGCGTGGTGAATCTTGTGGTCATGTATTCTGGTGTGGTGAACCTTGTGGTCATGTATTCTGGTGTGGTGAACTTTGTGGTCTTGTATGGTTTCGTGGTGAACTTCGTGATCATGTATGCTGGTGTGGTGAACTTTGTGGTCTTTTATGGTTTCGTGGTGAACTTCTTGGTCATGTATGGTGTTGTGAACCTTGTGGTCATAAATGCTTGCGTGGTGAATCTTGTGGTCATGTATGGTATTGTAAACCTTGTGGTCATGTATGTTGGCGTGGTGAACCTTGTGGTCATGTATGATGTCGTTGTGAACCTTATGGTCATGTATCGTGTGGTGAACCTTGTTGTCATGTATGCTGGTGTGGTGAACCTTGTTGTCATGTATGCTGGTGTAGTGAACCTTGTGGTCATGTATGGTGGTGTGGTGAACCTTGTGGTCATGTATGGTGGTGTGGTGAACCTTGTTGTCATGTATGGTGGTGTGGTGAACCTTGTGGTCATGTATGCTGGTGTAGTGAACCTTGTGGTCATGTATGGTGGTGTGGTGAACCTTGTTGTCATGTATGCTGGTGTGGTGAACCTTGTTGTCATGTATGGTGGTGTGGTGAACCTTTTGGTCATGTATGCTAGTGTGGTGAACCTTGTTGTCATGTATGCTGGTGTGGTGAACCTTGTGGTCATGTATGGTGGCGTGGTGAACCTTGTGGTCATGTATGGTGGTGTGGTGAACCTTGTGGTCATGTATGCTGGTGTGGTGAATTGTGGTCATGTATGCTGGAGTGGTGAACCTTGTGGTCATGTATGGTGGCGTGGTGAACCTTGTGGTCATGTATGCTGGTGTGGTGAACCTTGTGGTCATGTATGCTGGTGTGGTGAATTGTGGTCATGTATGCTGGAGTGGGGAACCTTGTGGTCATGTATGTTGGTGTGGTGAACCTTGTGGTCATGTATGCTGGTGTGGTGAATTGTGGTCATGTATGCTGGTGTTGTGAACTTGTAGTCATGTATGCTGGCGTGGTGAACCTTGTGGTCATGTATGCTGGTGTGGTGAACTTTCTGGTCATGTATGCTGGTGTTGTGAACCTCGTGGTCATGTATATAGTGGTGTGGTGAACCTTGTGGTTATGTATGGTGTGGTGAACCTTGTGGTCATGAATGGTGTGGTGAACCTTGTGATCATGTATTGTGGTGAGTTGAACCTTGTGGTCATGTATCGTGTGGTGAACCTTGTTGTCATGTATTGTGTGGTAAACCTTGTGGTCTTAAATGCTTGCGTGTTGAATCGTGTGGTCATGTATGCTGGTGTTGTGAACCTTGTGGTCATGTATGATGGCGTTGTGAACCTTGTGGTCATGTATGCTGGTGTGGTGACCCTTGTGATCATGTATGCAGGTGTGGTGAACTTTGTGGTCATGTATTCTGGTGTGGTGAACCTTGTGGTCATGTATGGTGGTGACGTGAACCTTGTGGTCATGTATGCTAACGTGGTGAACCTTGTGGTCATGTATGTTGGAGTGGTAAACCTTGTGGTCGTGTATGTTGGTGTGGTGAACCTTAGGGTCATGTATGCTGGAGTGGTGAACCTTGTGGTCATGTATGTTGGTGTGGTGAACCTTGTGGTCATGTATGCTTGTGTGGTGAACCTTGTGGTCATGTATGTTCGTGTGGTGAACCTTGTGGTCATGTATGCTGGTGTGGTGAACCTTGTGATAATGTATGCAAGTGTGGTGAACCTTGTGATCATGTATGCTGGAGTGGTAAACCTTGGGGTCATGTATGCTGGTGTGGTGAACCTTGTGGTCATGTATGGTGGTGTGGTGAACCTTGTGGTCATGTGTGCTGGTGTGGTGAACCTTGTGGTCATGTATGGTGGTGTGGTGAACCTAGTGGTCATGTATGCTGGCTTGTGAACCTTGTGATCATGTAAGATGCGTGGTGAACCTTGTGGTCATGTATGCTGGTGTAGTGAACCTTGTGGTCATGTATGGTGGTGTGTTGAACATTGTGGTCATGTATGCTGGCGTGGTGAACCTTGTGGTCATGTATGGTGTGGTGAATTTTGTGGTCATGTATGCTGGTGTGGTGAACCTTTTGGTCATGTATGGTGGTATGGTGAACCTTGTGGTCATGTATGCTGGTGTGGTGAACCTTGTGGTCATGTATGTTGGTGTGGTGAACCTTGTGGTCATGTATGCTGGTGTGGTGAACCTTGTGGTCATGTATGGTGGTGTGGTGAACCTTGTGGTTATGTATTCTGGTGTGGTGATCCTTGTGGTCATGTATGGTGGTGTGGTGAACCTTGTGATAATGTATGCAGGTGTAGTGAACCTTGTGGTCATGAATGCTGGTGTGGTGAACCTGGTGGTCACGGAGGCTGGTGTGGTGAATCTTGTGGTCATATATGGTGGTGTGGTGAACCTTGTGGTTATGTATTCTGGTGTGGTGATCCTTGTGGTCATGTATGGTGGTGTGGTGAACCTTGTGATAATGTATGCAGGTGTAGTGAACCTTGTGGTCATGAATGCTGGTGTGGTGAACCTGGTGGTCACGGAGGCTGGTGTGGTGAATCTTGTGGTCATATATGGTGGTGTGGTGAACCTTGTGGTCATGTATGCTGGTGTGATGAACTTTTTGGTCATGTATGGTGGTGTGGTGAACCTTCTGGTCATGTATGGTGGTGTGGTGAACCTTGTGGTCATGTATGGTGGCGTGGTGAACCTTGTGGTCATGTATGCTGGTGTAGTGAACCTTGTGGTCATGTATGGTGGTGTGGTGAACCTTGTGGTCATGTATGCTGGTGTGGTGAACCTTGTTGTCATGTAAGCAGGTGTGGTGAACTTTGTGGTCATGTATGCTGGTGTGGTGAACTTTATGGTTATGTATGCTGGCGTGGTGAACCTTGTGGTCATGTATTGTGTGGTGAATCTTGTGGTCTTAAATGCTTGCGTGGTGAATCTTGTGGTCATGTATCGTGTGATGAACCTTGTGGTCATGTATGCTGGTGTGGTGAACTTTGTGGTCATGTATGCTGGCGTAGTGAACCTTGTTGTCAAGTATGCTGGTGTGGTAAACCTTGAGGTCATGTATGCTGGTGTGGTGAACTTTGTGGTCATGTATGCTGGTGTGGTGAACCTTGTGGTCATGTATGCTGGTGTGGTGAACCTTGTGGTCATGTATGGTGGTGTGGTGAACTTTGTGGTCATGTATGGTGGTGTGGTGAACCTTGTGGTCATGAATGCTGGTGTGGTGAACTTTGTGGTTATGTATGGTGGTGTGGTGAACATTGTGGTCATGTATGCTGGTGTGGTGAACCTTGTGGTCATGTATGGTGGCGTGGTGAACCTTGTGGTCATGTATGCTGGTGTAGTGAACCTTGTGGTCATGTATGGTGGTGTGGTGAACCTTGTGGTCATTTATGCTGGTGTGGTGAACCTTGTTGTCATGTATGGTGGTGTGGTGAACCTTGTTGTCATGTATGGTGGTGTGGTGAACCGTGTGGTCATGTATGCTGGTGTAGTGAACCTTGTGGTCATGTATGGTGGTGTGGTGAACCTTGTTGTCATGTATGCTGGTGTGGTGAACCTTGTTGTCATGTATGGTGGTGTGGTGAACATTGTGGTCATGTATGGTGGTGAGGTTACCCTTGTGGTCATGTATGCTGGCGTGGTGAACCTTGTGGTCATGTATTGTGTGGTGAACCATATAGTTTTAAATGCTTGCGTGGTGAATCTTGTGGTCATGTATTCTGGTGTGGTGAACCTTGTGGTCATGTATTCTGGTGTGGTGAACTTTGTGGTCTTGTATGGTTTCGTGGTGAACTTCGTGGTCATGTATGCTGGTGTGGTGAACTTTGTGGTCTTGTATGGTTTCGTGGTGAACTTCTTGGTCATGTATGGTGTGGTGAACCTTGTGGTCATAAATGCTTGCGTGGTGAATCTTGTGGTCATGTATGGTATTGTAAACCTTGTGGTCATGTATGTTGGCGTGGAGAACCTTGTGGTCATGTATGATGTCGTTGTAAACCTTATGGTCATGTATCGTGTGGTGAACCTTGTTGTCATGTATGCTGGTGTGGTGAACCTTGTTGTCATGTATGCTGGTGTAGTGAACCTTGTGGTCATGTATGGTGGTGTGGTGAACCTTGTGGTCATGTATGGTGGTGTGGTGAACCTTGTTGTCATGTATGGTGGTGTGGTGAACCTTGTGGTCATGTATGCTGGTGTAGTGAACCTTGTGGTCATGTATGGTGGTGTGGTGAACCTTGTTGTCATGTATGCTGGTGTGGTGAACCTTGTTGTCATGTATGGTGGTGTGGTGAACCTTGTGGTCATGTATGCTAGTGTGGTGAACCTTGTTGTCATGTATGCTGGTGTGGTGAACCTTGTGGTCATGTATGGTGGCGTGGTGAACCTTGTGGTCATGTATGGTGGTGTGGTGAACCTTGTGGTCATGTATGCTGGTGTGGTGAATTGTGGTCATGTATGCTGGAGTGGTGAACCTTGTGGTCATGTATGGTGGCGTGGTGAACCTTGTGGTCATGTATGCTGGTGTGGTGAACCTTGTGGTCATGTATGCTGGTGTGGTGAATTGTGGTCATGTATGCTGGAGTGGGGAACCTTGTGGTCATGTATGTTGGTGTGGTGAACCTTGTGGTCATGTATGCTGGTGTGGTGAATTGTGGTCATGTATGCTGGTGTTGTGAACTTGTAGTCATGTATGCTGGCGTGGTGAACCTTGTGGTCATGTATGCTGGTGTGGTGAACTTTCTGGTCATGTATGCTGGTGTTGTGAACCTCGTGGTCATGTATATAGTGGTGTGGTGAACCTTGTGGTTATGTATGGTGTGGTGAACCTTGTGGTCATGAATGGTGTGGTGAACCTTGTGATCATGTATTGTGGTGAGTTGAACCTTGTGGTCATGTATCGTGTGGTGAACCTTGTTGTCATGTATTGTGTGGTAAACCTTGTGGTCTTAAATGCTTGCGTGTTGAATCGTGTGGTCATGTATGCTGGTGTTGTGAACCTTGTGGTCATGTATGATGGCGTTGTGAACCTTGTGGTCATGTATGCTGGTGTGGTGACCCTTGTGATCATGTATGCAGGTGTGGTGAACTTTGTGGTCATGTATTCTGGTGTGGTGAACCTTGTGGTCATGTATGGTGGTGAGGTGAACCTTGTGCTCATGTATGCTAACGCGGTGAACCTTGTGGTCATGTATGTTGGAGTGGTAAACCTTGTGGTCGTGTATGTTGGTGTGGTGAACCTTAGGGTCATGTATGCTGGAGTGGTGAACCTTGTGGTCATGTATGTTGGTGTGGTGAACCTTGTGGTCATGTATGCTTGTGTGGTGAACCTTGTGGTCATGTATGTTCGTGTGGTGAACCTTGTGGTCATGTATGCTGGTGTGGTGAACCTTGTGGTCATGTATGCAAGTGTGGTGAACCTTGTGATCATGTATGCTGGAGTGGTAAACCTTGGGGTCATGTATGCTGGTGTGGTGAACCTTGTGGTCATGTATGGTGGTGTGGTGAACCTTGTGGTCATGTTTGCTGGTGTGGTGAACCTTGTGGTCATGTATGGTGGTGTGGTGAACCTAGTGGTCATGTATGCTGGCTTGTGAACCTTGTGATCATGTAAGATGCGTGGTGAACCTTGTGGTCATGTATGCTGGTGTAGTGAACCTTGTGGTCATGTATGGTGGTGTGTTGAACATTGTGGTCATGTATGCTGGCGTGGTGAACCTTGTGGTCATGTATGGTGTGGTGAATTTTGTGGTCATGTATGCTGGTGTGGTGAACCTTTTGGTCATGTATGGTGGTGTGGTGAACCTTGTGGTCATGTATGCTGGTGTGGTGAACCTTGTGGTCATGTATGTTGGTGTGGTGAACCTTGTTGTCATGTATGCTGGTGTGGTGAACCTTGTGGTCATGTATGGTGTGGTGAACCTTGTGGTCATGTATGCTGGTGTGGTGAACCTTGTGGTCATGTATGGTGGTGTGGTGAACCTTGTGGTTATGTATTCTGGTGTGGAGATCCTTGTGGTCATGTATGGTGGTGTGGTGAACCTTGTGATAATGTATGCAGGTGTAGTGAACCTTGTGGTCATGAATGCTGGTGTGGTGAACCTGGTGGTCACGGAGGATGGTGTGGTGAATCTTGTGGGCATATATGGTGGTGTGGTGAACCTTGTGGTTATGTATTCTGGTGTGGTGATCCTTGTGGTCATGTATGGTGGTGTGGTGAACCTTGTGATAATGTATGCAGGTGTAGTGAACCTTGTGGTCATGAATGCTGGTGTGGTGAACCTGGTGGTCACGGAGGCTGGTGTGGTGAATCTTGTGGTCATATATGGTGGTGTGGTGAACCTTGTGGTCATGTATGCTGGTGTAGTGAACCTTGTGGTCATGTATGGTGGTGTGTTGAACATTGTGGTCATGTATGCTGGCGTGGTGAACCTTGTGGTCATGTATGGTGTGGTGAATTTGTGGTCATGTATGCTGGTGTGGTGAACCTTTTGGTCATGTATGGTGGTGTGGTGAACCTTGTGGTCATGTATGCTGGTGTGGTGAACCTTGTGGTCATGGATGTTGGTGTGATGAACCTTGTGGTCATGTATGTTGGAGTGGTAAACCTTGTGGTCGTGTATGTTAATGTGGTGAACCTTGTGGTCATGTATGCTGGTATAGTGAAGATTGGGGTCATGTATGCTGGCGTGGTGAACCTTGTGGTCATGTATGCTGGCGTGGTGAACCTTGTGGTCATGTATGGTGGTGTGGTGAACCTTGTGGTCATGTATGCTGGTGTAGTGAACCTTGTGGTCATGTATGGTGGTGTGTTGAATCTTGTGGTCATGTATGCTGGCGTGGTGAACCTTGTGGTCATGTATGGTGTGGTGAATTTTGTGGTCATGTATGCTGGTGTGGTGAACCTTTTGGTCATGTATGGTGGTGTGGTGAACCTTGTGGTCATGTATGGTGGTGTGGTGAACCTTGTTGTCATGTATGGTGGTGTGGTGAACCTTGTGGTTATGTATACTGGTGTGGTGAACCTTGTGGTCATGTATGCTGGTGTGGTGAACTTTGTGGTCATGAATGGTGGTGTGGTGAACTTTGTGGTCATGTATGGTGGTGTGGTGAACTTTGTGGTCATGTATGGTGGTGTGGTGAACTTTGTGGTCATGTATGGTGGTGTGGTGAACTTTGTGGTCATGTATGGAGGTGTGGTGAATTTTGTGGTCATGTATGGTGGTGTGGTGAACCTTGTGGTCATGTATGGTGGTGTGGTGAATTTTGTGGTCATGTATGGTGGTGTGGTGAACCTTGTGGTCATGTATACTGGTGTGGTGAACCTTGTGGTCATGTATGCTGGTGTGGTGAACCTTGCGGTCATGTATGCTGGTGTGGTGAACCTTGTGGTCATGTATGCTGGTGTGGTGAACCTTGTGGTCATGTATGCTGGTGTGGTGAACCTTGTGGACATGTATGCTGGTGTGGTGAACCTTGTGGTCATTTATGGTGGTGTGGTGAACCTTGTGGTCATGTATGCTGGTGTGGTGATCCCTTTGGTCATGTATGCTGGTGTGGTGAACCTTGTGGTCATGTATGCTGGTGTGGTGAACCTTGTGGTCATGCTTGGTGTGGTGAACCTTGTGGTCATGTATGCTGGTGTGGTGAACCTTGTGGTCATGTATGGTGTGGTGAACCTTGTGGTTATGTATGGTGTGGTGAACCTTGTGGTCGTGAACGCTTGCGTAGTGGCTGTAGTTCTTACAACGCCAAGGTAGAGGTAGACATGTGGCTATAATTGTTTGTAGTGTGGATCTTCAACATCACTCACAGAGAACACCTTTAGTGTGTACAATATTTACCACACTTGATACTACTGTGGAGACTATGTATCTGTGGCCGACGTCTTCAGATGAGTGTAGAGACACGTTTGTCCCATGAGACTTACTCATTACTTAATACAGACATTATATGTAAACTTCCACAAGTAAATTCTAAACAGCATCACACTCGGCTGCCCAGCAAGATGCAGCATAAGAGCTCACAGCATAACCTCTCCTGCATCTCCCGATCTTCAAGAAATATTCCCACAGTCAGTGATTCCATCTTTTTCAAAAGAAAACGATCTTAACATTCGAGGGGAGACTTAAACTTTGAGGACTTCGGTGCCTGTCACCATCAACTTGACAAGTTTTTCCTCAATAAAAAAAAGTTTGTTTTAGAATTGTGAACGATTGGCCCAAGAAATGAACATTTTAGATGCTAGCGGATCTCCCACCTACTTGATATGGTAATGATTGTTTACATTCTATTATTTCTTGATTAATGAAATACTATTAATCTTTTGTTGAACTTTAAAACAAATACTTTTATGAAATTACAAAAATTAAGATTACCACAAACCTCTTTTTGGTAGACGATGATAACCTGAGGATGTCTGAAGTGCCACCAGATCTAAACTCCCTCTTTAACCGAGCGCTTTTTGCTGCTTGCTTTAACAAAAGCTTAACGCTCGCTGGTTGACCAAAAGCTGTAGGCTGGAGAGTTGTTGAGGAAAGTTTGTCTTTAATCACGTATCACATCACACCAGGACACACTGTGAATGTGGCCAAGTGTCACACACAGGTCAAGGCCTTGTGGTTACTCAATGGTCAGTACCTCCCAGACACCATGAACAGTGTTCACAACAGATAATATCAATACATCCTGGTAAAACCAAAAGCAAGACACTTCACACACAGGAGAACTGTTAACAGTACACTACTGACAACTACACTGGCGTCAACAGTGACACACGAGAACTATTAACAGTACACTACTCTCAACTACACTAGCGTCAACGGTAACACGAGAACTGTTAACAGTTCGCTACTGACAACTACACTGGCGTCAACGGTGACACACGAGAACTGTTAACAGTACACTACTGACAACTACACTAGCGTCAACGGTAACACGAGAACTGTTAACAGTACACTACTCACAACTACACTGGCGTCAACGGTAACACACGAGAACTGTTAACAGTACACTACTGACAACTACACTAGCGTCAACGGTAACACGAGAACTGTTAACGGTACACTAGTGACAACTACACTGGCGTCAACGGTAACACCAGATAAGAGCACACAAGCCACCACTACGCTTATCTATATCAAGGCGGACGTAACGTTGAGCGACAAAAAGCGACACCAGTGACAAAAATATGGGTTCCTTTCTAGATTATATTCCACACTAATGAGACAACTCTCTGGTATCTGCTATGTTACTGGTGATATTTATCACACACTACCGGTCTGTGTGCACTCTGTGCTCCCTCTGTGTTACTGGTGATATCTATCACACACTACTGGGAGGGCTATGTGCACTCTGTGCTCCCTCTATGTTACTGGTGATATCTATCACACACTACTGGGCCAGCTGTGTGCACTCTGTGCTCCCTCTATGTTACTGGTGATATCTATCACACACTACTGGGCCAGCTGTGTGCACTCTGTGCTCCCTCTATGTTACTGGTGATATCTATCACACACTACTGGGCCAGCTGTGTGCACTCTGTGCTCCCTCTATGTTACTGGTGATATCTATCACACACTACTGGGCCAGCTGTGTGCACTCTGTGCTCCCTCTATGTTACTGGTGATATCTATCACACACTACTGGGCCAGCTGTGTGCACTCTGTGCTCCCTCTATGTTACTGGTGATATCTATCACACACTACTGGGCCAGCTGTGTGCACTCTGTGCTCCCTCTATGTTACTGGTGATATCTATCACACACTACTGGGCCAGCTGTGTGCACTCTGTGCTCCCTCTATGTTACTGGTGATATCTATCACACACTACCGGTCTGTGTGCACTCTGTGCTCCCTCTATGTTACTGCAACCCGCTCTGGCTATAACGTAGTACCTATGTGGCCAAAGGCTTATATGCTAATGTTCATAGTTTATCTGTGGTAGATTTCCAGCTATTTCCTATCACCAGGCACCAACCCTTCCTCAAGTACCATAGTCTCATAGTACCCGTCACATTACTGTAAAGGACATAAGGGTCCGTTTGCTCAAATTTTAATGGATGCTTGTATTTTTCCAGTAAAACTTCTGATGTGAAATTTACGTACTATTTTCCATGTTATTCGAGTATCATGGATACGCTACATCCAATTGAAGGCTCGTAGTTTTGTTTTGAGAAATCTTGGTAGTTCTAAGTAAACTATAATAAGCATTAAAAATTATTACGTATTATTATGGGGCTCTAAATGAATTTAATATACAATTGTGTGTGCTTTGAAATCTAAAGAGAGTGAATTGCAGGAACGTCAACAGAAAATGATAATAATAATAATAATAATAATAATAATATTTTATTTAAGAAAAGTACATACATGCAGAGTTACAAATATTCTGATTGATTTATAGATAGAGCTAGTACATACAATACCTAAAGCCACTAGTACACATAGCATTTCGGACAAAACAACCCGAAGTTAAGTTGAAATGGGGTACACTACTGAAAACAGGATAGATCTATGGTCCACAACAAATCTCACGATGAGTTCACTACCACCTAAAAGGATAGGTATGGGGTCCACTATCACCTGATGGATGGGTATGGGGTCCACTACCATCTGAAGGTTGGGTATAGGATGGTCCATTACAGCCTCATGATTGGCATGGGGTGAATTACTGCCCACAGCATGGGCATGGGGTCCACTACCGCCAACAGGAAGACTATGGGGTTCACTTCCATCCACTGGATGATTATGAGGTCTACTACCCCAAAGCATGGGTATGGGGTCCACTACCGCCCAGAGGATGAGTGTGTGGGCCACTACCACCCACATGATGGGTATGTGGCCCAGAACCGCACACAGGATGAGTATGGGGTCCCCTAACGCCCTCAGGAGGAGTATGGGTTACACTACTGCCCACATGATAGGTATGGGGGGACCACTACCGCCCGGAAGATGGGTGAATAGTTCACTTCTGCCCACAGAATGGGTATGGGTCCTCTACCGCCCCGGGATGGGAACCACAGGTGTCCACTACCACCTGAAGATGGTTATGGAGTCCGCTACTGCCTACAGGATCAAGTACTGCCCAGAGGATTGCTAAAGGGTGCGGTACTGCCCCATACCCATCCGGTAGTGCATATGGGATCTGGTACTCTAGGTGAAACCAAAGAGCCAAAGCTCAACACCTGCAACCACAATTAGGTGAGTACAGTATGGATATGGCGTCCTCAATCCTCCACAGAATGGGTACTGGGTCTACTACTGCACACAGGATTGGGAATGGGGTCAACTACTGCACACAGTATGGGGAATGGGGTCAACTACTGCACACAGGATGGGGAATGAAGTCAACTACAGTCACATGTTGGGGAATGGGGTCAACAACAGCTCATGGGTTGAGGTATGGGATCAACTACAGCTCACGGGGTGGGGTATGGGGTCAAATATAGCTCAGAGGTTGGGGTATGGGGTCAACTACAGCTTATGAGTAGGGGTATGGTGTCAACTACAGCTCACGAATTGGGGTATGGGGTATACTACAGCTCATGGGTTGGGTTATGGGGTATACTACAGCTCATGGGTTGGAGTATGGGGTATACTACAGCCCATGGGTTGGGGTATGGGGCAAACTACAGTCACAGGTTGGGGTATTGAGTCCCCTACAGCTCATGAGTTGGGGTATGGGGTTTAACTATAGCTCACAGGTTGGGGTATAGGGTCCATTAAGGCTCATGGGTTGGGGTATGGGGACAACTACAGCTTACTGGTTGGGGTATGGGGTTAACTACCGCTCACGAGTAGGGGTATGGGGTCAATTACAGCTCACGGGTTGGGGTATGGGGTTAATTGGAGCTCACAGGTTGGGGTATGGGGTCAGCTACAGCTCATGGGTTGGGGAATGGGGTCAACTACAGCTCATCTGTTGGGGAATGGGGTTAACTACAGCTCATGGGTTGTGGTATGGGGTCACCTACAATCACAGGTTGTGGTATGGGGCCATCTACAGCTCATAGGTTAGGGAATGGGGTCAACTACAGCTCACGGGTTGGGGTGTGGGGTCAACTAAAGCTCTAGGGTTGGGGTATGGGTTCATCTACAGTTCATAGGTTGTGGTATGGGTCAACTACTGGTCATCGGATGGAATATGGGGTCAGCTACAACTCATAAGTTGGGGTATGGGGTACACTACAGCTCACGGGTTGTGGGTATGGGGTCCACTACAGCTCATAGGTTGGGGTATGGGGTCATCTGCAGCTTATGGATTGGGGTATGGAATCAACTACAGCACACGGGTTGGGGTATGGGGTCCACTACAGCTCATGGGTTGGGGTATGGGGTCCACTACAGCTCACTGGTTGGGGTATGGGGTGAACTATAGCTCACTTTTTGGGGTATGGGGTCATTGGCAGCTTATGGATTGGGGTATGGGTCAACTACAGCACACGGGTTGGGGTATGGGGTCCACTACAGCTCACGGGTTGGGGTATGGGGTCAACTACAGCGCATGGGTTGGGATATGGGGTCAACTACAGCGCACAGGTTGGGGTATGGGGTCGCCTACAGTCACAGGTTGGGGAATGGGGTCAACTATAGCTCACGAGTTGGGGTATGGGGTCAACTACAGTCACAGGTTGGGGTATGGGGTCAACTATAGCTCACGGGTTGGGGTATGGGGTCAACTACAGCTCATGGGTTGGGGAATGCGGTCAACTACAGTCACAGGTGGTGTATGGGGTCCCCTACTGCTCATGAGTTGGGGTATGGGGTCCCCTACAGCTAATGAGTTGGGGTATGGGGTCAACTATAGCTCACGGGTTGGGGTATGGGGTCAAATACAGCTCAAGAGTTGGGGTATGGGGTCAACTTCAGCTCACGGGTTGGGGTAGGGGGTTAACTACAGCTCACAGGTTGGGGTATGGGGTCACCTACAGCTCATAGGTTGGGGTATGGGGTCAACTATAGCTCACAGGATGGGGTACGGGGTCAACTTTAGCTCACGGGTTGGGGTATGGGGTCAAATACAGCTCAAGAGTTGGGGTATGGGGTCAACTACAGCTCACGGGTTGGGGTATGGGCTCAACTACAGCTCATGGGTTGGGGTATGGGGTCAACTACAGCTCATGGGTTGGGGTGTGGGGTCAACTACAGCTCATGGGTTGGGGTATGGGGTCAACTACAGCTCTTGGGTTGGGGTGTGGGGTCAACTACAGCTCACGGGTTAGGGTATGGGTTCAACTACAGCTAACGGGTTGGGGTATGGGGTCAACTACAGCTCATGGGTTGGGGTATAGGGTCAACTACAGCTCATGGGTTGGGGTATGGGGTCAACAACAGCTCATGGGTTGGGGTATGGGGTCAACTACAGCTCATGGGTTGGGGTGTGGGGTCAACTACAGCTCACGGGTTAGGGTATGGGTTCAACTACAGCTAACGGGTTGGGGTATAGGGTCAACTACAGCTCACAGATTGGGGTATGGGATCAACTAAATCTCATGGGTTGAGGAATGGGGTCAACTACAGCTCACAGGTTGGGGTATGGGGTCCACTACAGCTCATAGCTTGGGGTATAGAGTCAGCTTTAGCTCACGGGTTGGGGTATAGGGTCCATTAAGGCTCATGGGTTGGGGTATGGGGACAACTACAGCTTACTGGTTGGGGTATGGGGTTAACTACCGCTCACGAGTAGGGGTATGGGGTCAATTACAGCTCACGGGTTGGGGTATGGGGTTAATTGGAGCTCACAGGTTGGGGTATGGGGTCAGCTACAGCTCATGGGTTGGGGAATGGGGTCAACTACAGCTCATCTGTTGGGGAATGGGGTTAACTACAGCTCATGGGTTGTGGTATGGGGTCACCTACAATCACAGGTTGTGGTATGGGGCCATCTACAGCTCATAGGTTAGGGAATGGGGTCAACTACAGCTCACGGGTTGGGGTGTGGGGTCAACTAAAGCTCTAGGGTTGGGGTATGGGTTCATCTACAGTTCATAGGTTGTGGTATGGGTCAACTACTGGTCATCGGATGGAATATGGGGTCAGCTACAACTCATAAGTTGGGGTATGGGGTACACTACAGCTCACGGGTTGTGGGTATGGGGTCCACTACAGCTCATAGGTTGGGGTATGGGGTCATCTGCAGCTTATGGATTGGGGTATGGAATCAACTACAGCACACGGGTTGGGGTATGGGGTCCACTACAGCTCATGGGTTGGGGTATGGGGTCCACTACAGCTCACTGGTTGGGGTATGGGGTGAACTATAGCTCACTTTTTGGGGTATGGGGTCATTGGCAGCTTATGGATTGGGGTATGGGTCAACTACAGCACACGGGTTGGGGTATGGGGTCCACTACAGCTCACGGGTTGGGGTATGGGGTCAACTACAGCGCATGGGTTGGGATATGGGGTCAACTACAGCGCACAGGTTGGGGTATGGGGTCGCCTACAGTCACAGGTTGGGGAATGGGGTCAACTATAGCTCACGAGTTGGGGTATGGGGTCAACTACAGTCACAGGTTGGGGTATGGGGTCAACTATAGCTCACGGGTTGGGGTATGGGGTCAACTACAGCTCATGGGTTGGGGAATGCGGTCAACTACAGTCACAGGTGGTGTATGGGGTCCCCTACTGCTCATGAGTTGGGGTATGGGGTCCCCTACAGCTAATGAGTTGGGGTATGGGGTCAACTATAGCTCACGGGTTGGGGTATGGGGTCAAATACAGCTCAAGAGTTGGGGTATGGGGTCAACTTCAGCTCACGGGTTGGGGTAGGGGGTTAACTACAGCTCACAGGTTGGGGTATGGGGTCACCTACAGCTCATAGGTTGGGGTATGGGGTCAACTATAGCTCACAGGATGGGGTACGGGGTCAACTTTAGCTCACGGGTTGGGGTATGGGGTCAAATACAGCTCAAGAGTTGGGGTATGGGGTCAACTACAGCTCACGGGTTGGGGTATGGGCTCAACTACAGCTCATGGGTTGGGGTATGGGGTCAACTACAGCTCATGGGTTGGGGTGTGGGGTCAACTACAGCTCATGGGTTGGGGTATGGGGTCAACTACAGCTCTTGGGTTGGGGTGTGGGGTCAACTACAGCTCACGGGTTAGGGTATGGGTTCAACTACAGCTAACGGGTTGGGGTATGGGGTCAACTACAGCTCATGGGTTGGGGTATAGGGTCAACTACAGCTCATGGGTTGGGGTATGGGGTCAACAACAGCTCATGGGTTGGGGTATGGGGTCAACTACAGCTCATGGGTTGGGGTGTGGGGTCAACTACAGCTCACGGGTTAGGGTATGGGTTCAACTACAGCTAACGGGTTGGGGTATAGGGTCAACTACAGCTCACAGATTGGGGTATGGGATCAACTAAATCTCATGGGTTGAGGAATGGGGTCAACTACAGCTCACAGGTTGGGGTATGGGGTCCACTACAGCTCATAGCTTGGGGTATAGAGTCAGCTTTAGCTCACGGGTTGGGGTATAGGGTCCATTAAGGCTCATGGGTTGGGGTATGGGGACAACTACAGCTTACTGGTTGGGGTATGGGGTTAACTACCGCTCACGAGTAGGGGTATGGGGTCAATTACAGCTCACGGGTTGGGGTATGGGGTTAATTGGAGCTCACAGGTTGGGGTATGGGGTCAGCTACAGCTCATGGGTTGGGGAATGGGGTCAACTACAGCTCATCTGTTGGGGAATGGGGTTAACTACAGCTCATGGGTTGTGGTATGGGGTCACCTACAATCACAGGTTGTGGTATGGGGCCATCTACAGCTCATAGGTTAGGGAATGGGGTCAACTACAGCTCACGGGTTGGGGTGTGGGGTCAACTAAAGCTCTAGGGTTGGGGTATGGGTTCATCTACAGTTCATAGGTTGTGGTATGGGTCAACTACTGGTCATCGGATGGAATATGGGGTCAGCTACAACTCATAAGTTGGGGTATGGGGTACACTACAGCTCACGGGTTGTGGGTATGGGGTCCACTACAGCTCATAGGTTGGGGTATGGGGTCATCTGCAGCTTATGGATTGGGGTATGGAATCAACTACAGCACACGGGTTGGGGTATGGGGTCCACTACAGCTCATGGGTTGGGGTATGGGGTCCACTACAGCTCACTGGTTGGGGTATGGGGTGAACTATAGCTCACTTTTTGGGGTATGGGGTCATTGGCAGCTTATGGATTGGGGTATGGGTCAACTACAGCACACGGGTTGGGGTATGGGGTCCACTACAGCTCACGGGTTGGGGTATGGGGTCAACTACAGCGCATGGGTTGGGATATGGGGTCAACTACAGCGCACAGGTTGGGGTATGGGGTCGCCTACAGTCACAGGTTGGGGAATGGGGTCAACTATAGCTCACGAGTTGGGGTATGGGGTCAACTACAGTCACAGGTTGGGGTATGGGGTCAACTATAGCTCACGGGTTGGGGTATGGGGTCAACTACAGCTCATGGGTTGGGGAATGCGGTCAACTACAGTCACAGGTGGTGTATGGGGTCCCCTACTGCTCATGAGTTGGGGTATGGGGTCCCCTACAGCTAATGAGTTGGGGTATGGGGTCAACTATAGCTCACGGGTTGGGGTATGGGGTCAAATACAGCTCAAGAGTTGGGGTATGGGGTCAACTTCAGCTCACGGGTTGGGGTAGGGGGTTAACTACAGCTCACAGGTTGGGGTATGGGGTCACCTACAGCTCATAGGTTGGGGTATGGGGTCAACTATAGCTCACAGGATGGGGTACGGGGTCAACTTTAGCTCACGGGTTGGGGTATGGGGTCAAATACAGCTCAAGAGTTGGGGTATGGGGTCAACTACAGCTCACGGGTTGGGGTATGGGCTCAACTACAGCTCATGGGTTGGGGTATGGGGTCAACTACAGCTCATGGGTTGGGGTGTGGGGTCAACTACAGCTCATGGGTTGGGGTATGGGGTCAACTACAGCTCTTGGGTTGGGGTGTGGGGTCAACTACAGCTCACGGGTTAGGGTATGGGTTCAACTACAGCTAACGGGTTGGGGTATGGGGTCAACTACAGCTCATGGGTTGGGGTATAGGGTCAACTACAGCTCATGGGTTGGGGTATGGGGTCAACAACAGCTCATGGGTTGGGGTATGGGGTCAACTACAGCTCATGGGTTGGGGTGTGGGGTCAACTACAGCTCACGGGTTAGGGTATGGGTTCAACTACAGCTAACGGGTTGGGGTATAGGGTCAACTACAGCTCACAGATTGGGGTATGGGATCAACTAAATCTCATGGGTTGAGGAATGGGGTCAACTACAGCTCACAGGTTGGGGTATGGGGTCCACTACAGCTCATAGCTTGGGGTATAGAGTCAGCTTTAGCTCACGGGTTGGGGTATAGGGTCCATTAAGGCTCATGGGTTGGGGTATGGGGACAACTACAGCTTACTGGTTGGGGTATGGGGTTAACTACCGCTCACGAGTAGGGGTATGGGGTCAATTACAGCTCACGGGTTGGGGTATGGGGTTAATTGGAGCTCACAGGTTGGGGTATGGGGTCAGCTACAGCTCATGGGTTGGGGAATGGGGTCAACTACAGCTCATCTGTTGGGGAATGGGGTTAACTACAGCTCATGGGTTGTGGTATGGGGTCACCTACAATCACAGGTTGTGGTATGGGGCCATCTACAGCTCATAGGTTAGGGAATGGGGTCAACTACAGCTCACGGGTTGGGGTGTGGGGTCAACTAAAGCTCTAGGGTTGGGGTATGGGTTCATCTACAGTTCATAGGTTGTGGTATGGGTCAACTACTGGTCATCGGATGGAATATGGGGTCAGCTACAACTCATAAGTTGGGGTATGGGGTACACTACAGCTCACGGGTTGTGGGTATGGGGTCCACTACAGCTCATAGGTTGGGGTATGGGGTCATCTGCAGCTTATGGATTGGGGTATGGAATCAACTACAGCACACGGGTTGGGGTATGGGGTCCACTACAGCTCATGGGTTGGGGTATGGGGTCCACTACAGCTCACTGGTTGGGGTATGGGGTGAACTATAGCTCACTTTTTGGGGTATGGGGTCATTGGCAGCTTATGGATTGGGGTATGGGTCAACTACAGCACACGGGTTGGGGTATGGGGTCCACTACAGCTCACGGGTTGGGGTATGGGGTCAACTATAGCTAACTAGTTGAGGTATGGGGACCACTACAGCTCACTTGTTGGGGTATTGGGTCAACTTTAGCTCACGGGTTGGGGTGTGGGGTCAACTACAGCTCATGGATTGGGGTATGGGGACCACTACAGCTCACTTGTTGGGGTATTGGGTCAACTTTAGCTCACGGGTTGGGGTATGGGGTCAACTACAGCTCATGGATTGGGGTATGGGGTTAACTGCAGCTCACGGGTTGGGATATGGGGTCAACTACAGCTCATGGGTTGGAGTATGGGGTCAACTACAGTCACAGGTTGGGGTATGGGGTCAATTACAGCTCACGGGTTGGGGTATGGGGTCAACTACAGCTCACGTGTTGGGGTATGGGGTCAACTACAGTCACAGGTTGGGGTATGGGGTCAACTACAACTCACGGGTTGGGATGTGGGGTCAACTAAAGCTCTAGGGTTGGGGTATGGGGTCCACTACAGTTAATGGCTTGGGCTATGGGGTCAACTTTAGCTCTCGGGTTGCGGTATGGGGTCAACTATAGCTCACGAATCGGAGTAAGGGGTCCTCTGCAGCTCATGGGTTGGATTATGGGGTCAACTACAGCTCATGGGTTGTGATATGGGGTCAAATACAGCTCAAGGTTAGGGTATGGTGTCAACTCCAGCTCATGTGTTGGGGTATGGGGTCAAATATAGCTCACGGTTTGGGTATGGGGTCAAATATAGCTCAAGGTTGGGGTATGGGGTCAACTACAGCTCACGTGTTGGGGTATGGGGCAACCAACAGTCACAGGTTGGGGTATGGGGTCAAATATTGCTCACGTGTTGGGGTATGGGGTCAACTACAGCTCACGGGTTGGGGTATGGGGTCAACGATAGCTCATGGGATGGGGTATGGGGTCAATTATAGCTCACGGGTTGGGGTATGGGGTCAACGACAGCTCATGGGTTGGGGTATGGGTTCAACTACAGTTCATTGGCTGGGGTATGGGGTCCACTACAGCTCACTGGTTGGGGTATGGGGTGAACTATAGCTCACTTTTTGGGGTATGGGGTCATTGGCAGCTTATGGATTGGGGTAAGGGTCAACTACAGCACACGGGTTGGGGTATGGGGTCCACTACAGCTCACGGGTTGGGGTATGGGGTCAACTATAGCTAACTAGTTGAGGTATGGGGACCACTACAGCTCACTTGTTGGGGTATTGGGTCAACTTTAGCTCACGGGTTGGGGTGTGGGGTCAACTACAGCTCATGGATTGGGGTATGGGGACCACTACAGCTCACTTGTTGGGGTATTGGGTCAACTTTAGCTCACGGGTTGGGGTATGGGGTCAACTACAGCTCATGGATTGGGGTATGGGGTTAACTGCAGCTCACGGGTTGGGATATGGGGTCAACTACAGCTCATGGGTTGGAGTATGGGGTCAACTACAGTCACAGGTTGGGGTATGGGGTCAATTACAGCTCACGGGTTGGGGTATGGGGTCAACTACAGCTCACGTGTTGGGGTATGGGGTCAACTACAGTCACAGGTTGGGGTATGGGGTCAACTACAACTCACGGGTTGGGATGTGGGGTCAACTAAAGCTCTAGGGTTGGGGTATGGGGTCCACTACAGTTAATGGCTTGGGCTATGGGGTCAACTTTAGCTCTTGGGTTGCGGTATGGGGTCAACTATAGCTCACGAATCGGAGTAAGGGGTCCTCTGCAGCTCATGGGTTGGATTATGGGGTCAACTACAGCTCATGGGTTGTGATATGGGGTCAAATACAGCTCAAGGTTTGGGTATGGTGTCAACTCCAGCTCATGTGTTGGGGTATGGGGTCAAATATAGCTCACGGTTTGGGTATGGGGTCAAATATAGCTCAAGGTTGGGGTATGGGGTCAACTACAGCTCACGTGTTGGGGTATGGGGCCACCAACAGTCACAGGTTGGGGTATGGGGTCAAATATTGCTCACGTGTTGGGGTATGGGGTCAACTACAGCTCACGGGTTGGGGTATGGGGTCAACGATAGCTCATGGGATGGGGTATGGGGTCAATTATAGCTCACGGGTTGGGGTATGGGGTCAACGACAGCTCATGGGTTGGGGTATGGGTTCAACTACAGTTCATTGGCTGGGGTATGGGGTCAACTACAGCTCACTGGTTGGGGTATGGGGTTAACTACAGGTCATGGGTTGGGGTATGGGGGTCAACTACAGCTCACAGGTTGGGGTATTGGGTCCACTACCGCTCATGACTTGGGGTATAGGGTCAGCTTTTGCTCACGGGTTGGGGTATAGGGCCCATTAAGGCTCATAGGTTTGGGTATGGGGTCAACTACAGCTTACTGGTTAGGGTATGGGGAACACTACAGCTCTCGGGTTGGGGTATGGGGTCCTCTGCAGCTCATGGGTTGGAGTATGGGGTCAACTATAGCTCAATAGTTGGAGTATGGGGTCCACTACAGCTCACGGGTTGGGGTATGGGGTCAACTACAGTCACGGGTTGATGTATGGGGTTAACTACAGCTCACGGGTTGGGGTATGGGGTCAACTACAGCTCATAGGTTGGGGAATGGGGTCAACTACAGCTCATGGGTTGGGGTATGGGGTCAACTACAGCTCAGTGGCGTGGGTATGGGGTCAACTACAGCTAATAGGTTGGGGTATGGAGTCAACTACAGCTCATGGGTTGGGGTGTGGGGTCAATTACATCTCACGGGTTAGGGTATGGGGTCAAATACAGTCACAGGTTGGGGTATGGGGTCAACTACAGCTCACGGGTTAGGGTATGGGGTCAACTATAGCTCACGGGTTAGGGTATGGGATCAACTACAGCTCATGGGTTGGGGTATGGGGTCAACTATAGCTCATGGGTTGGAGTATGGGGTCAGCTACACCTCATGGGTTAGAGTATGGGGCCAACTACAGCTCATGGGTTGGGGTATGGGGTCAACTACAGCTCATGGGTTGGGGTAAGGGGTCAACTATAGCTCATGGGTTGGGGAATAGGGTTATTTATAGCTCATGGGTTGGGGTATGGGGTCTACTACAGCTCATAGGTTGGGGTATGGGGTCAACTATAGCTCATGGGTTGGGGTATTGGGTCAACTATAGCTCACGGGTTGGGGTATGGGGTTAATTGGAGCTCATGGGTTGGGGTATGGGGTCAACTACAGCTCACAGGTTGGGGTATGGGGTCAGCTACAGCTCATGGGTTGGGGAATGGGGTCAACTACAGCTCATCTGTTGGGGAATGGGGTTAACTACAGCTCATGGGTTGTGGTATGGGGTCAGGTAAAACTCATGGGTGGGGATATGGGGTCAACTACAGTTCATGGGTTGGGTTATGGGGTCACCTACAATCACAGGTTGTGGTATGGGGCCATCTACAGCTCATAGGTTAGGGAATGGGGTCAACTACAGCTCACGGGTTGGGGTGTGGGGTCAACTAAAGCTCTAGGGTTGGGGTATGGGTTCATCTACAGTTCATAGGTTGTGGTATGGGTCAACTACTGGTCATCGGATGGAATATGGGGTCAGCTACAACTCATAAGTTGGGGTATGGGGTACACTACAGCTCACGGGTTGTGGGTATGGGGTCCACTACAGCTCATAGGTTGGGGTATGGGGTCATCTGCAGCTTATGGATTGGGGTATGGAATCAACTACAGCACACGGGTTGGGGTATGGGGTCCACTACAGCTCATGGGTTGGGGTATGGGGTCCACTACAGCTCACTGGTTGGGGTATGGGGTGAACTATAGCTCACTTTTTGGGGTATGGGGTCATTGGCAGCTTATGGATTGGGGTATGGGTCAACTACAGCACACGGGTTGGGGTATGGGGTCCACTACAGCTCACGGGTTGGGGTATGGGGTCAACTATAGCTAACTAGTTGAGGTATGGGGACCACTACAGCTCACTTGTTGGGGTATTGGGTCAACTTTAGCTCACGGGTTGGGGTGTGGGGTCAACTACAGCTCATGGATTGGGGTATGGGGACCACTACAGCTCACTTGTTGGGGTATTGGGTCAACTTTAGCTCACGGGTTGGGGTATGGGGTCAACTACAGCTCATGGATTGGGGTATGGGGTTAACTGCAGCTCACGGGTTGGGATATGGGGTCAACTACAGCTCATGGGTTGGAGTATGGGGTCAACTACAGTCACAGGTTGGGGTATGGGGTCATTTACAGCTCACGGGTTGGGGTATGGGGTCAACTACAGCTCACGTGTTGGGGTATGGGGTCAACTACAGTCACAGGTTGGGGTATGGGGTCAACTACAACTCACGGGTTGGGATGTGGGGTCAACTAAAGCTCTAGGGTTGGGGTATGGGGTCCACTACAGTTAATGGCTTGGGCTATGGGGTCAACTTTAGCTCTCGGGTTGCGGTATGGGGTCAACTATAGCTCACGAATCGGAGTAAGGGGTCCTCTGCAGCTCATGGGTTGGATTATGGGGTCAACTACAGCTCATGGGTTGTGATATGGGGTCAAATATAGCTCACGGTTTGGGTATGGGGTCAAATATAGCTCAAGGTTGGGGTATGGGGTCAACTACAGCTCACGTGTTGGGGTATGGGGCCACCAACAGTTACAGGTTGGGGTATGGGGTCAAATATTGCTCACGTGTTGGGGTATGGGGTCAACTACAGCTCACGGGTTGGGGTATGGGGTCAACGATAGCTCATGGGATGGGGTATGGGGTCAATTATAGCTCACGGGTTGGGGTATGGGGTCAACGACAGCTCATGGGTTGGGGTATGGGTTCAACTACAGTTCATTGGCTGGGGTATGGGGTCCACTACAGCTCACTGGTTGGGGTATGGGGTGAACTATAGCTCACTTTTTGTGGTATGGGGTCATTGGCAGCTTATGGATTGGGGTATGGGTCAACTACAGCACACGGGTTGGGGTATGGGGTCCACTACAGCTCACGGGTTGGGGTATGGGGTCAACTATAGCTAACTAGTTGAGGTATGGGGACCACTACAGCTCACTTGTTGGGGTATTGGGTCAACTTTAGCTCACGGGTTGGGGTGTGGGGTCAACTACAGCTCATGGATTGGGGTATGGGGACCACTACAGCTCACTTGTTGGGGTATTGGGTCAACTTTAGCTCACGGGTTGGGGTATGGGGTCAACTACAGCTCATGGATTGGGGTATGGGGTTAACTGCAGCTCACGGGTTGGGATATGGGGTCAACTACAGCTCATGGGTTGGAGTATGGGGTCAACTACAGTCACAGGTTGGGGTATGGGGTCAATTACAGCTCACGGGTTGGGGTATGGGGTCAACTACAGCTCACGTGTTGGGGTATGGGGTCAACTACAGTCACAGGTTGGGGTATGGGGTCAACTACAACTCACGGGTTGGGATGTGGGGACAACTAAAGCTCTAGGGTTGGGGTATGGGGTCCACTACAGTTAATGGCTTGGGCTATGGGGTCAACTTTAGCTCTCGGGTTGCGGTATGGGGTCAACTATAGCTCACGAATCGGAGTAAGGGGTCCTCTGCAGCTCATGGGTTGGATTATGGGGTCAACTACAGCTCATGGGTTGTGATATGGGGTCAAATACAGCTCAAGGTTTGGGTATGGTGTCAACTCCAGCTCATGTGTTGGGGTATGGGGTCAAATATAGCTCACGGTTTGGGTATGGGGTCAAATATAGCTCAAGGTTGGGGTATGGGGTCAACTACAGCTCACGTGTTGGGGTATGGGGCCACCAACAGTCACAGGTTGGGGTATGGGGTCAAATATTGCTCACGTGTTGGGGTATGGGGTCAACTACAGCTCACGGGTTGGGGTATGGGGTCAACGATAGCTCATGGGATGGGGTATGGGGTCAATTATAGCTCACGGGTTGGGGTATGGGGTCAACGACAGCTCATGGGTTGGGGTATGGGTTCAACTACAGTTCATTGGCTGGGGTATGGGGTCAACTACAGCTCACTGGTTGGGGTATGGGGTTAACTACAGGTCATGGGTTGGGGTATGGGGGTCAACTACAGCTCACAGGTTGGGGTATTGGGTCCACTACCGCTCATGACTTGGGGTATAGGGTCAGCTTTTGCTCACGGGTTGGGGTATAGGGCCCATTAAGGCTCATAGGTTTGGGTATGGGGTCAACTACAGCTTACTGGTTAGGGTATGGGGAACACTACAGCTCTCGGGTTGGGGTATGGGGTCCTCTGCAGCTCATGGGTTGGAGTATGGGGTCAACTATAGCTCAATAGTTGGAGTATGGGGTCCACTACAGCTCACGGGTTGGGGTATGGGGTCAACTACAGTCACGGGTTGATGTATGGGGTTAACTACAGCTCACGGGTTGGGGTATGGGGTCAACTACAGCTCATAGGTTGGGGAATGGGGTCAACTACAGCTCATGGGTTGGGGTATGGGGTCAACTACAGCTCAGTGGCGTGGGTATGGGGTCAACTACAGCTCATAGGTTGGGGTATGGAGTCAACTACAGCTCATGGGTTGGGGTGTGGGGTCAATTACATCTCACGGGTTAGGGTATGGGGTCAAATACAGTCACAGGTTGGGGTATGGGGTCAACTACAGCTCACGGGTTAGGGTATGGGGTCAACTATAGCTCACGGGTTAGGGTATGGGATCAACTACAGCTCATGGGTTGGGGTATGGGGTCAACTATAGCTCATGGGTTGGAGTATGGGGTCAGCTACACCTCATGGGTTAGAGTATGGGGCCAACTACAGCTCATGGGTTGGGGTATGGGGTCAACTACAGCTCATGGGTTGGGGTAAGGGGTCAACTATAGCTCATGGGTTGGGGAATAGGGTCATTTATAGCTCATGGGTTGGGGTATGGGGTCTACTACAGCTCATAGGTTGGGGTATGGGGTCAACTATAGCTCATGGGTTGGGGTATGGGGTCAACTACAGCTCACGGGTTGGGGTATGGGGTCAACTATAGCTCATGGGTTGGGGTATGCGGTCTACTACAGCTCATGGGTTGGGATATGGGGTCAGCTACAGCTCATGTGTTGGGGTATGGGTCCAACTACAGCTCACGAGTTGGGGTATTGGGTCAACTATAGCTCATGGGTTGGGGAATGGGGTCAACTATTGCTTATGGGTTGGAGTATGAGGTCTACTACAGCTCATAGGTTGGGGTATGGGGTCAACTATAGCGTATGGGTTGGGGTATGGAGTCAACTACAGCTCATGGGTTGGGGTATGGGGTCAACTATAGCTCATGGGTTGGGGTATGGGGTCAACTACAGCTCACGGGTTGGGGTATGGGGTCACCTATAGCTCATGGGTTAGGGTATAGGGTCAACTACAGCTCACGGGTTGGGGTATGGGGTCAACTAGAGCGCATGGGTTGGGGTATGGGGTCAATTATATCTCATGGGTTGGGGTATGGGGTCAACTATAGCTCTTGGGTTGGGGTATGGGATGAACTACAGCTCATGGGTTGGGGTATGGGGTCAACTGAAGCTCATGGGTTTGGGTATAGGGTCGACTACAGCTCACGGGTTGGGGTATGGGGTCAACTATAGCTCATAGGTTGAGGTATGGGGTCAACTACAGCTCACGTGTTGGGGTATGGGGTCAACTACAGTCACAGGTTGGGGTATGGGGTCAACTACAGCTCACGTGTTGGGGTGTGGGGTCAACTAAAGCTCTTGGGTTGGGGAATGGGGTCCACTACAGTTCATGGCTTGGGGTATTAGGTTAACTTTAGCTCTTGGGTTGCGGTATGGGGTCAACTATAGCTCACGAATTGGGGTATGGGGTCCTCTGCAGCTCATGGGTTGAAGTATGGGGTCAACTTCAATCACAGGTTGATGTATGGGGGTCAACTCCAGCTCATGGGTTGCGGTATAGGGTCAACTACAGCTCATGGGTTGGGGTATGGGGTCAACAACAGCTCATGGATGTGTGTATGGGTTCAACTACAGCTCATGGGTTGGGGTATGGGTTCAACTACAGCTCATAGGTTGGGGTATGAGGTCAACTATAGCTCATAAGTTGGGGTATGGGGTCACCTATAGCTCATTGGTTGGGGTATAGGGTCTACTACAGCTCATGGGTTGGGGTATGGGGTCAACTACAGCTCACGGGTTGGGGTATGGGGTCAACTATAGCTCATGGGTTGGGGTATGGGGTCAACTATAGCTCATGGGTTGGGGAATAGGGTCATTTATAGCTCATGGGTTGGGGTATGGGGTCTACTACAGCTCATAGGTTGGGGTATGGGGTCAACTATAGCTCATGGGTTGGGGTATGGGGTCAACTATAGCTCACGGGTTGGGGTATGGGGTCAACTACAGCACATGAGTTGGGGTATGGGGTCAACTATAGCTCACGGGTTTGGGTATGGGGTCAACTACAGCTCACGGGTTGGGGTATGGGGTCAACTACAGCTCACGGGTTGGGGTATGGGTTCAACTACAGCTCATGGGTTGGGGAAAGGGGTCAACTACAGCTCATGGGTTGGGGTATGGGGTCAACTATAGCTCATGGGTTGGAGTATGGGGTCAGCTACACCTCATGGGTTGGAGTATGGGGCCAACTACAGCTCATGGGTTGGGGTATGGGGTCAACTACAGCTCATGGGTTGGGGTATAGGGTCAACTACAGCTCATGGGTTGGGGTATGGGGTCTACTGCAGCTCATATGTTGGGGTATGGGGTCAACTACAGCTCATGGGTTGGGGTATGGGGTCAACTACAGCTCATGGGTTGGGGTATGGGGTCTACTACAGCTCATGGGTTGGGGTATGGGGTCAACTACAGCTCATGGGTTGGGGTATGGGGTCAACTATAGCTCATAAGATGGGGTATGGGGTCAACTATAGCTCATGAGATGGGGTATGGGGTCAACTATAGCTCATGGGATGGGGTATGGGGTCAACTACAGCTCATGGGTTGGGATATGGGGTAAACTACAGCTCATAGGTTGGGGTATGGGGTCAACTATAGCTCATGGGTTGGGGAATAGGGTCATTTATAGCTCATGGGTTGGGGTATGGGGTCTACTACAGCTCATAGGTTGGGGTATGGGGTCAACTATAGCTCATGGGTTGGGGTATGGGGTCAACTATAGCTCACGGGTTGGGGTATGGGGTCAACTACAGCACATGAGTTGGGGTATGGGGTCAACTATAGCTCACGGGTTTGGGTATGGGGTCAACTACAGCTCACGGGTTGGGGTATGGGGTCAACTACAGCTCACGGGTTGGGGTATGGGTTCAACTACAGCTCATGGGTTGGGGTATGGAGGTCAACTACAGCTCATGGGGTGGGGTATGGGAGTCAACTACAGCTCATGGGTTGGGGTATGGGAGTCAACTACAGCTCATGGGTTGGAGTATGGGGTCAACTACAGCTCATGGGTTGGAGTATGGGGTCAGATACAGCTCATGGGTTGGGGTATGGGGTCAACTGCAGTTCATGGGTTGGGGTATGGGGTCAACTACAGCTCACGGGTTGGGGTATGGGGGTCAACTATAGCTCATGAGGTGGAGTATGGGGTCAACTACAGCTCATGGGTTGGGGTATGGGGTCAACTATAGCTCATGGGTTGGAGTATGGGGTCAGCTACACCTCATGGGTTGGAGTATTGGGCCAACTACAGCTCATGGGTTGGGGTATGGGGTCAACTACAGCTCCTGGGTTGGGGTAAGGGGTCAACTATAGCTCATGGGTAGGGGTATGGGGTCAGCTACAGCTCATGGGTTGGAGTATGGAGTCAACTACAGCTCATGGGTTGGGGTATGGGGTCAACTACAGCTCATGGGTTGGGGTATAGTGTCAACTACAGCTCATGAGTTGGGGTATGGGGTCTACTGCAGCTCATAAGTTGGGGTATGGGGTCATCTACAGCTCATGGGTTGGGGTATGGGGTCAACTACAGCTCATGGGTTGGGGTATGGGGTCTACTACAGCTCATGGGTTGGGGTATGGGGTCAACTACAGCTCATGGGTTGGGGTATCTGGTCAACTATAGCTCATGGGATGGGGTATGGGGTCAACTATAGCTCATGGGATGGGGTATGGGGTCAACTACAGCTCATGGGTTGGGGTATAGGGTAAACTACAGCTCATGGGTTGTGGTATGGGGGTCAACTACAGCTCATGGGTTGGGGTATGGGGTCAACTACAGCTCATGGATTGGGGTATGGGGTCTACTACAGCTCATGGGTTGGGGTATGGGGTCAACTACAGCTCACGGGTTGGGGTATGGGGTCAACTATAGCTCATGGGTTGGGGAAAGGGGTCAACTACAGCTCATGGGTTGGGGTATGGGGTCAACTATAGCTCATGGGTTGGAGTATGGGGTCAGCTACACCTCATGGGTTGGAGTATGGGGCCAACTACAGCTTATGGGTTGGGGTATGGGGTCAACTACAGCTCATGGGTTGGGGTATAGGGTCAACTACAGCTCATGGGTTGGGGTATGGGGTCTACTGCAGCTCATATGTTGGGGTATGGGGTCAACTACAGCTCATGGGTTGGGGTATGGGGTCAACTACAGCTCATGGGTTGGGGTATGGGGTCTACTGCAGCTCATGGGTTGGGGTATGGGGTCAACTACAGCTCATGGGTTGGGGTATGGGGTCAACTATAGCTCATAAGATGGGGTATGGGGTCAACTATAGCTCATGAGATGGGGTATGGGGTCAACTATAGCTCATGGGATGGGGTATGGGGTCAACTACAGCTCATGGGTTGGGATATGGGGTAAACTACAGCTCATAGGTTGGGGTATGGGGTCAACTACAGCTCATGGGTTGGGGTATGGGGTCAACTACAGCTCATGGATTGGGGTATGGGGTCTACTACAGCTCATGGGTTGGGGTATGGGGTCAACTACAGCTCACGGGTTGGGGTATGGGGTCAACTATAGCTCATGGGTTGGGGAAAGGGGTCAACTACAGCTCATGGGTTGGAGTATGGGGTCAGCTACACCTCATGGGTTGGAGTATGGGGTCAACTACAGCTCATGGGTTGGGGTATGGGGTCAACTACAGCTCATGGGTTGGGGTATAGGGTCAACTACAGCTCATGGGTTGGGGTATGGGGTCTACTGCAGCTCATATGTTGGGGTATGGGGTCAACTACAGCTCATGGGTTGGGGTATGGGGTCAACTACAGCTCATGGGTTGGGGTATGGGGTCTACTACAGCTCATGGGTTGGGGTATGGGGTCAACTACAGCTCATGGGTTGGGGTATGGGGTCAACTATAGCTCATTAGATGGGGTATGGGGTCAACTATAGCTCATGAGATGGGGTATGGGGTCAACTATAGCTCATGGGATGGGGTATGGGGTCAACTACAGCTCATGGGTTGGGATATGGGGTAAACTACAGCTCATAGGTTAAGAACATAAGAACATAAGAACAAAGGTAACTGCAGAAGGCCTATTGGCCCATACGAGGCAGCTCCTATTCTATAACCACCCAATCCCACTCATATACTTGTCCAACCCGTGCTTGAAACAATCGAGGGACCCCACCTCCACAATGTTACGCGGCAATTGGTTCCACAAATCAACAACCCTGTTACTGAACCAGTATTTACCCAAGTCTTTCCTAAATCTAAACTTATCCAATTTATATCCATTGTTTCGTGTTCTGTCCTGTGTTGATACTTTTAATACCCTATTAATATCCCCCCGGTTATGTCCATTCATCCACTTGTAAACCTCTATCATGTCACCCCTAACTCTTCGCCTTTCCAGTGAATGCAACTTAAGCTTTGTTAATCTTTCTTCATATGAAAGATTTCTAATTTGGGGAATTAACTTAGTCATCCTACGCTGGACACGTTCAAGTGAATTTATATCCATTCTATAATATGGCGACCAAAACTGAACTGCATAATCTAAATGGGGCCTAACTAGAGCAAGATATAGCTTGAGAACCACACCAGGTGTCTTGTTACTAACGCTGCGATTAATAAATCCAAGTGTCCGATTTGCCTTATTACGAACATTTATGCATTGATCCTTTTGTTTTAAATTCTTACTAATCATAACTCCCAGATCCCTTTCGCAATCCGACTTCGCAATCACAACACCATCTAGCTCGTATCTTGTAACTCTATCATCATTACCTAACCTCAGAACTTTACATTTATCAGCATTAAACTGCATCTGCCAATCCTTTGACCATTTCAAAACCCTATCTAGATCAACTTGAAGTGATAGTGAGTCCTCCTCCGAATTAATTTCCCTACCGATTTTCGTATCATCGGCAAATTTGCAAATGTTGCTACTCAAACCTGAATCTAAATCATTTATATATATTATAAACAACAGAGGTCCCAGGACAGAGCCTTGAGGCACTCCACTTACAACATTTTCCCACTCTGACTTGATTCCATTTATACTAACTCTCTGTTTCCTTTGGTATAGCCATGCCCTAATCCAGCTTAATATAGCACCCCCAATACCATGAGACTCTATTTTTTTAATCAGTCTTTCATGTGGCACTGTATCAAAAGCTTTGCTAAAGTCAAGGTATACAACATCGCAATCCTTACCACTATCAACTGCCTCAACAATGCTAGAATAAAAAGATAACAAATTTGTTAAACATGAACGGCCATTTATAAAACCATGTTGCGACTCAATTATTAATTTATGTTTTTCAAGATGAAGACGAATTTTATTTGCTATTATAGATTCGAGTAACTTTCCCACAATAGACGTTAGGCTAATTGGTCGATAGTTAGACGCAAGTGATCTATCTCCTTTCTTAAAAACTGGTATCACATTAGCAACTTTCCAAAACTCTGGCACTCTGCCTGACTCTATTGATTTATTAAATATGGTTGACAGTGGGTCACAAAGCTCCTCTTTGCATTCTTTAAGCACCCTAGCAAACACTTCATCCGGCCCTGGGGATTTGTTTGGTTTGAGTTTTACTATTTGTTTAAGAACATCCTCCCTGGTAACTGCTAAACTCGTCAACCTGTCCTCGTCCCCACCCACATAGACTTGTTCGGCTGAAGGCATATTGTTAAGTTCCTCTTTAGTAAATACAGATACAAAATATTTATTAAAAATACTACTCATCTCTTCATCACTATCTGTTATTTGACCTGTCTCAGTTTTTAATGGACCTATCTTTTCCCTAGTCTTAGTACGATATAACTGAAAAAACCCTTTAGGATTTGTCTTTGCTTGCCCTGCTATGCGAACTTCATAGTTTCTTTTTGCTTTCCTTATCTCTTTTTTAACATTTCTAACCAGTTGTACGAATTCCTGTTCTAAAGTGACCTCCCCATTTTTAATCCTTTTGTACCAAGCTCTCTTTTTACCTATAAGGTTCTTCAAATTCTTTGTTATCCACTTTGGGTCATTTGTATACGATCTATTCAATTTGTATGGTATACTACGTTCCTGTGCTTTGTTTAGAATATTCTTAAATAAGTTATATATTGAATCCACATCGAAATCCCCATTTAAGTCACCTATCGCTGGGTTCATGTCTCGCTCCAAGACCGGCCCACACCCCATACCCAAGCCTTTCCAATCAATTTGACCCAAAAAATTTCTTAGGCTATTAAAATCAGCTTTTCGAAAATCTGGCACTTTAACAGAATTTTCTCCTACTGGTCTATTCCATTCTATGCTAAATCTGATTTCTTTGTGATCACTGCTCCCTAGCTCACTCCCTATTTCGATGTCATTAATTTGCGTTTCCCTGTTAGTTAACACTAAATCTAAAATATTATTTTCCCGTGTTGGTTCCTTAATGTGTTGCGTAAGAAAGCAATCGTCAATTAATTCTAGAAAATCTTCTGCTTCACTATTCCCTGTTTTGTTCAACCAGTTTATTCCGCTAAAATTAAAGTCACCCATGACATAAATACTGTTAGATCTAGATGCTCTAGATATTTCATCCCATAGATGCTTTGCTTCCATTCTGTCTAAATTTGGTGGCCTATATATTACTCCTATTATAATATTATTAGCTTTTTCGTTTAATTCAATCCAAATAGTTTCTGTGTGTGGCTCTGTTTTGATTCCCTCTTTGAGACTACATTTCAAATTGTCCCTAACATATATGGCTACTCCACCTCCTCGTCTAATATATCTATCTGTGTGAAATAGTTTAAATCCATATATTTGATATTCAGCTAATAGTTCTCTATTTTCTACATTCATCCACGTTTCGGTAAGTGCAATAATATCTATTTTTTCTGTGCAGACAAGAGCATTTAATTCGTTAATTTTATTTCTTAGACTTCTACTGTTAGTGTAATATACCCTAAGTGAATTGTTATTTTGCGGACCTTCTCTTTCCCTGATCGTTTTGCCAATTCCTTTCTCCCACAAACACATACTTTTATTACCTCCTTCCTCCAAATCAATTCCCATACCTCTATCTACTAACAGTTTAAACCCAAACAAACACCTCTAACCACTTCTTCTAGCGAGTTCGCAACAGCAACAACCCCAGCTCTCGATAGATGCACCCCATCACGAGCATACATTTCATTTCTTCCATAGAAGTGTTCCCAGTTGTCTATGAAAGATATTGCATTTGATTTGCAATATCTTTCCAGCCGGCAATTGACACCAAGTGCCCTCGATATCCATTCATTTCCCACTCCCTTTCTTGGAAGAATGCCACATATGATCGGGATTCCTCCCTTGCTCCTAACTAACTCTATGGCTGTTTTATACCTCTGAATCAGTTCCTCACTCCTGACTCGACCAACATCATTTCCTCCCACGCTAATGCAAATAATGGGATTGTTCCCATTACCAGCCATAATATCATTCATGTTGTTTATAATATCACCAATGCCAGCTCCGGGATAGCAAACCCTTAACCTGTTCCCCCTATCTCTAGCACAAAACGTTCTATCCAAATACCTTATCTGGGAATCTCCCACAACTAATGTTTGCTTAGGTACTTCCTTTACTTTCTGAGGGGCCTGCGCTTCCTTTCTCTTCGTTGCTTTCCCTTTTGCGCGATCCACAGTCTCTCCACAGCACTCGTCCTCCAAAACGTCAAATGAATTTGAAGTTGCTATGGCGTTTGAAGGCGGCTTTATCAAAGTCTTCTTAAGGCCCCTGTCTTTCACAACTCTCCAAGACGAGGTCCCTTTACTGCTGGTCTCCTCCTTCGTTACTTCTCGTTGTTTTTTAAGCTGACGCACCTCCTCCCGCAGAGATTCCAACTCTGTCCTCAGGGCTCCCACTAGAGTCACCAGGTCCTTAACTACAACTTCCATATTGCTATGATAATATAACAACACTCAGGAGCTCCGGTTAACACAACCTCTCACTGTGACTTCACCTGGACTTCACCAGGTTGGGGTATGGGGTCAACTACAGCTCATGGGTTGGGGTATGGGGTCAACTACAGCTCATGGATTGGGGTATGGGGTCTACTATAGCTCATGGGTTTGGGTATGGGGTCAACTACAGCTCACGTATTGGGGTATGGGGTCAACTATAGCTCATGGGTTGGGGTATGGGGTCAACTACAGCTCATGGGTTGGGGTATAGGGTCAACTACAGCTCATGGGTTGGGGTATGGGGTCTACTGCAGCTCATATGTTGGGGAATGGGGTCAACTATAGCTCATGGGTTGGGGTATGGGGTCAACTACAGCTCATGGGTTGGGGTATGGGGGTCAACTACAGCTCATGGGGTGGGGTATGGGGGTCAAGTATAGCTCATGGGATGGGGTATGGGGTCAACTACAGCTCATGGGTTGGGATATGGGGTAAACTACAGCTCATAGGTTAGGGTATGGGGTCAACTACAGCTCACGGGTTGGGGTATGGGGTCAACTAGAGCGCATGGGTTGGGGTATGGGGTCAACTATATCTCATAGGTTGGGGTATGGGATCAACTATAGCTCATGGGTTGGGGTATGGGGTGAACTACAGCTCATGGGTTGGGGTATGGGGTCAACTATAGCTCATGGGTTTGGGTATAGGGTCGACTACAGCTCACGGGTTGGGGTATGGGGTCAACTATAGCTCATGGGTTGGGGAATGGAGTCAACTATTGCTCATGGGTTGGGGTATGGGGTCTACTACAGCTCATAGGTTGGGGTATGGGGTCAACTATAGCTCATGGGTTGGGGTATGGAGTCATCTACAGCTCACGGGTTGGGGTATGGGGTCAACTATAGCTCATGGGTTGGGGTATGGGGTCAACTACAGCTCACGGGTTGGGGTATGGGGTCAACTATAGCTCATGGGTTGAGGTATGGGGTCAATTATAGCTCATGGGTTGGGGTATGGGGTGAACCACAGCTCATGGGTTGGGGTATGGGGTCAACTATAGCTCATGGGTTTGGGTATAGGGTCGACTACAGCTCACGGGTTGGGGTATGGGGACAACTATAGCTCATGGGTTGGGGAATGGAGTCAACTATTGCTCATGGGTTGGGGTATGGGGTCTACTACAGCTCATAGGTTGGGGTATGGGGTCAACTATAGCTCATGGGTTGGGGTATGGAGTCAACTACAGCTCACGGGTTGGGGTATGGGGTCAACTATAGCTCATGGGTTGGGGTATGGGGTCAACTACAGCTCACGGGTTGGGGTATGGGGTCAACTATATCTCATGGGTTGGGGTATGGGATCAATTATAGCTCATGGGTTGGGGTATGGGGTGAACCACAGCTCATGGGTTGGGGTATGGGGTCAACTATAGCTCATGGGTTTGGGTATAGGGTCGACTACAGCTCACGGGTTGGGGTATGGGGTCAACTATAGCTCATAGGTTGAGGTATGGGGTCAACTACAGCTAACGTGTTGGGGTATGGGGTCAACTACAGCTCACGTGGTGGGGTGTGGGGGTCAACTAAAGCTCTTGGGTTGGGGAATGGGGTCCACTACAGTTCATGGCTTGGGGTATGGGGTTAACTTTAGCTCTTGGGTTGCGGTATGGGGTCAACTATAGCTCACGAATTAGGGTATGGGGTCCTCTGCAGCTCATGGGTTGAAGTATGGGGTCAACTTCAGTCACAGGTTGATGTATAGGGGTCAACTCCAGCTCATGGGTTGCGGTATGGGGTCAACTACAGCTCATGGGATGGGGTATGGGGTCAACTACAGCTCATGGGTGTGTGTATGGGGTCAACTACAGCTCTTGGGATGGGGTATGGGTTCAACTACAGCTCATGGGGTGGGGTATGGGGCCAACTACATCTCATGGGTTAGGGTATGGGGTCTACTACAGCTCACGGGTTGGGGTATGGGGTCAACTACAGCTCATGGGTTGGGGTATGGGGTCAACTACAGCTCATAGGTTGGGGTATGGGGTCAACTATAGCTCATAAGTTGGGGTATGGGGTCACCTATAGCTCATGGGTTGGGGTATGGGGTCTACTACAGCTCATGGGTTGGGGTATGGGGTCAACTACAGCTCACGGGTTGGGGTATGGGTTCAACTACAGCTCATGGGGTGGGGTATGGGGTCAACTACATCTCATGGGTTAGGGTATGGGGTCTACTACAGCTCACGGGTTGGGGTATGGGGTCAACTACAGCTCATGGGTTGGGGTATGGGGTCACCTATAGCTCATGGGTTGGGGTATGGGGTCAACTATAGCTCATGGGTTGGGGTATGGGGTGTACTACAGCTCATGGGTTGGGGAATGGGGTCAACTACAGCTCATAGGTTGGGGTATGGGTCCAACTACAGCTCACGGGTTGGGGTATAGGGTCAACTATAGCTCATGGGTTGGGGAAAAGGGTCATTTATAGCTCATGGGTTGGGGTATGGGGTCTACTACAGCTCATAGGTTGGGGTATGGGGTCAACTATAGCTCATGGGTTGGGGTATGGGGTCAACTACAGCTCACTGGTTGGGGTAAGGGGTCAACTATAGCTCAAGGGTTGGGGTATGGGGTTGTTACGAACCAGGATCCAGCGTCCGAGCCCGGAGCAGTGACGACCGCGCCATCTGTGGCTCAGCTCCCGAAACCCCCTCCAAATGGACGACGACACCTGGTGAGGACGACGTGTACTGGCCTCGAGGGCCAGTTTCCAGTCCTGTTCAGCGCTCAACACAGCCGCTGCTGACCTCTGGTGAGGTGGTGTTCAGACACCAGCGCCATCTATGGAGTGGATAGGTGGGCGTTTGTGTCTGAGCCTGTAAGTGAGGTGTTTTAGTGCCCCTGCTATTGATGACGTGTCTGTTTACAGAGTCGACCTGGGACTGCTGTGTTGGAAGTTGAGTCAGTCTACCCAAGGCAGCCGTCTCCATACCTTGTGCTTTGCTGCAGCAGCTGTGAAGTCGTCCCCCGGAAGAACACTGTGCTGTTACCCTGCCAGTGGAGTGGCAGTAGAAGGATTACCCGGGAGCGACTGCTGGAGACGATTATCCACTGGGGTACTGAGGACAGGAGAGTGATTGGTGGTATCACACGAGGCTCCTGTCTAGGGCGTTACCCTAATATCGTTCGTGGAGTGGCCTGACCAGCGTTGCGGGTCCGGAACCTGCCAGCAGACCTGCTGGATTTGTGGTTGACGGCCTCCACGGCGGTGCCCCCAGTGGACCTGTGTTTTGGCTGACCTGTGGCCAGGGTAGGCTCAGCTTCCCAGAGGATTCGTTGTGAGGCCACGAAGAAGCACCGAGGATTTAGCACCGAGAGCCTGTGTCCAGAGTCTTCAACAGAAGACAATTGTGTATTTCCCCTGTACAGTGTTAATACCCCTCCCCCTGTGCACTCTTTTATATATTATTTATTTGGTAATGGGAACAATTATAGTCTTAAGTTCTTAACTTTCTTTCCCTACCCCCTTTAAGTTACTTGCGTCACGGATCACATCCCTTGAAAGCCACTACTGGCTTGGGGTCGGACACAACTTCCTCTAACAACATCAGAGTAAGAACCCCGTTGCGTCCCGAGAGGGCCGTAACAGGGGTCAACTACAGCTCACGGGTTTGGGTATGGGGTCAACTATAGCTCATGGGTTGGGGTATGGGGTCAACTACAGCTCACGGGTTGGGGTATGGGGTCAACTATAGCTCATGGGTTGGGGTATGGGGTCAACTATAGCACATGAGTTGGGGTATGGGGTCAACTATACCTCATGGGTTGGGGTATGGGGTCAACTATAGCACATAAGTTGGGGTATGGGGTCAACTATAGCTCATTGGTTTGGGTATAGGGTCAACTACAGCTCACGGGTTGGGGTATGGGGTCAACTATAGCTCATTGGTTGGGTATAGGGTCAACTACAGCTCATGGGTTGGGGTATGGGGGTCATCTACAGCTCATGGGGTGGGGTATGGGAGTCAACGACAGCTCATGGGTTGGGGTATGGGAGTCAACTACAGCTCATGAGTTGGAGTATGGGGTCAACTACAGCTCATGGGTTGGAGTATGGGGTCAGATACAGCTCATGGGTTTGGGTATGGGGTCAACTGCAGTTCATGGGTTGGGGTATTGGGTCAACTACAGCTCACGGGTTGGGGTATGGGGGTCAACTATAGCTCATGGGTTGGAGTATGGGGTCAACTACAGCTCATGGGTTGGGGTATGTGGTCAACTATAGCTCATGGGTTGGAGTATGGGGTCAGCTACACCTCATGGGTTGGAGTATGGGGTCAACTACAGCTCATGGGTTGGGGTATGGGGTCAACTACAGCTCATGGGTTGGGGTATGGGGTCAACTATAGTTCATGGGTAGGGGTATGGGGTCAGCTACAGCTCATGGGTTGGAGTATGGGGTCAACTACAGCTCATGGGTTGGGGTATGGGGTCAACTACAGCTCATGGGTTGGTGTATAGGGTCAACTACAGCTCATGGGTTGGGGTATGGGGTCTACTGCAGCTCATAAGTTGGGGTATGGGGTCAACTACAGCTCATGGGTTGGGGTATGGGGTCAACTACAGCTCATGGGTTGGGGTATGGGGTCTACTACAGATCATGGGTTGGGGTATGGGTTCAACTACAGCTCAGGGGTTGGGGTATGGGGTCAACTATAGCTCATGGGATGGGGTATGGGGTCAACTATAGCTCATGATATGGGGTATGGGGTCAACTATAGCTCATGGGATGGGGTATGGGGTCAACTACAGCTCATGGGTTGGGGTATGGGGTAAACTACAGCTCATGGGTTGGGGTATGGGGGTCAACTACAGCTAATGGATTGGGGTATGGGGTCAACTACAGCTCATGGATTGGGGTATGGGGTCTACTACAGCTCATGGGTTGGGGTATGGGGTCAACTACAGCTCACGGGTTGGGGTATGGGGTCAACTATAGCTCATGGGTTGGGGTATGGGGTCAACTACAGCTCATGGGTTGGGGAATGGGGTCAACTATAGCTCATGGATTGGGGTATGGGGTCAACTATAGCTCATGGATTGGGGTATGGGGTCAACTACAGCTCACGGGTTGGGGTATGGGGGTCAACTATAGCTCATGGGTTGGAGTATGGGGTCAACTACAGCTCATGGGTTGGGGTATGTGGTCAACTATAGCTCATGGGTTGGAGTATGGGGTCAGCTACACCTCATGGGTTGGAGTATGGGGTCAACTACAGCTCATGGGTTGGGGTATGGGGTCAACTACAGCTCATGGGTTGGGGTATGGGGTCAACTATAGCTCATGGGTAGGGGTATGGGGTCAGCTACAGCTCATGGGTTGGAGTATGGGGTCAACTACAGCTCATGGGTTGGGGTATGGGGTCAACTACAGCTCATGGGTTGGTGTATAGGGTCAACTACAGCTCATGGGTTGGGGTATGGGGTCTACTGCTGCTCATAAGTTGGGGTATGGGGTCAACTACAGCTCATGGGTTGGGGTATGGGGTCAACTACAGCTCATTGGTTGGGGTATGGGGTCTACTACAGATCATGGGTTGGGGTATGGGGTCAACTACAGCTCAGGGGTTGGGGTATGGGGTCAACTATAGCTCATGGGATGGGGTATATGGTCAACTATAGCTCATGAGATGGGGTATGGGGTCAACTATAGCTCATGGGATGGGGTATGGGGTCAACTACAGCTCATGGGTTGGGGTATGGGGTAAACTACAGCTCATGTGTTGGGGTATGGGGGTCAACTACAGCTAATAGGTTGGGGTATGGGGTCAACTACACCTCATGGATTGGGGTATGGGGTCTACTACAGCTCATGGGTTGGGGTATGGGGTCAACTACAGCTCACGGGTTGGGGTATGGGGTCAACTATAGCTCATGGGATGGGGTATGGGGTCAACTACAGCTCACGGGTTGGGGAATGGGGTCAACTATAGCTCATGGATTGGGGTATGGGGTCAACTATAGCTCATGGGTTTGGGTATGGGGTCAACTACAGCTCACGGGTTGGGGTATGGGGTCAACTATAGCTCATGAGTTGGGGTAAGGGGTCAACTACAGCTCATGGGTTGGGGTATGGGGTCAACTATAGCTCATGGGTTGGAGTATGGGGTCAGCTACTCCTCATACAATGGAGTATGGGGCCAACTACAGCTCATGGGTTGGGGTATGGGGTCAACTACAGCTCACGGGTTGGGGTATGGGGTCAACTATAGCTCATGGGATGGGGTATGGGGTCAACTACAGCTCACGGGTTGGGGAATGGGGTCAACTATAGCTCATGGATTGGGGTATGGGGTCAACTATAGCTCATGGGTTGGGGTATGGGGTCTACTGCAGCTCATACGTTGGGGTATGGGGTCAACTACAGCTCATGGGTTGGGGTATGGGGTCAACTACAGCTCATGGGTTGGGGTATGGGGTCTACTACAGCTCATGGGTTGGGGTATGGGGTCACCTACAGCTCATGGGTTGCGGTATGGGTCAGCTATAGCTCATGGGATTGGGTATGGGGTCAACTATAGCTCATGAGATGGGGTATGGGGTCAACTATAGCTCATGGGATGGGGTATGGGGTCAACTACAGCTCATGGGTTGGGGAATGGGGTAAACTACAGCTCATGGGTTGGGGTATGGGGGTCAACTACAGCTAATGGGTTGGGGTATGAGGTCAACTACAGCTCATGGATTGGGGTATGGGGTCTACTACAGCTCATGGGTTGGGGTATGGGGCCAACTACAGCTCACGGGTTGGGGTATAGGGTCAACTATAGCTCATGGGTTGGGGTATGGGGTCAACTACAGCTCACGGGTTGGGGAATGGGGTCAACTATAGCTCATGGATTGGGGTATGGGGTCAACTATAACTCATGGGTTTGGGTATGGGGTCAACTACAGCTCATGGGTTGGGGTATGGGGTCACCTATAGCTCATGGGTTGGGGTAAGGGGTCAACTACAGCTCATGGGTTGGGGTATGGGGTCAACTATAGCTCATGGGTTGGAGTATGGGGTCAGCTAGTCCTCATGGGTTGGAGTATGGGGCCAACTACAGCTCATGGGTTGGGGTATGGGGTCAACTACAGCTCATGGGTTGGGGTATGGGGTCAACTATAGCTCATGGGTAGGGGTATGGGGTCAGCTACAGCTCATGGGTTGGAGTATGGGGTCAACTACAGCTCATGGGATGGTTTATAGGGTCAACTACAGCTCATGGGTTGGGGTATGGGGTCTACTGCAGCTCATACGTTGGGGTATGGGGTCAACTGCAGCTCATGGGTTGGGGTATGGGGTCAACTACAGCTCATTGGTTGGGGTATGGGGTCTACTACAGATCATGGGTTGGGGTATGGGGTCAACTACAGCTCAGGGGTTGGGGTATGGGGTCAACTATAGCTCATGGGATGGGGTATATGGTCAACTATAGCTCATGAGATGGGTTATGGGGTCAACTATTGCTCATGGGATGGGGTATGGGGTCAACTACAGCTCATGGGTTGGGGTATGGGGTAAACTACAGCTCATGTGTTGGGGTATGGGGGTCAACTACAGCTAATAGGTTGGGGTATGGGGTCAACTACAGCTCATGGATTGGGGTATGGGGTCTACTACAGCTCATGGGTTGGGGTATGGGGTCAACTACAGCTCACGGGTTGGGGTATGGGGTCAACTATAGCTCATGGGTTGGGGTATGGGGTCAACTACAGCTCACGGGTTGGGGAATGGGGTCAACTATAGCTCATGGATTGGGGTATGGGGTCAACTATAGCTCATGAGTTGGGGTAAGGGGTCAACTACAGCTCATGGGTTGGGGTATGGGGTCAACTATAGCTCATGGGTTGGAGTATGGGGTCAGCTACTCCTCATACAATGGAGTATGGGGCCAACTACAGCTCATGGGTTGGGGTATGGGGTCAACTATAGCTCATGAGTAGGGGGTATGTGGTCAGCTACAGCTCATGGGTTGGAGTATAGGGTCAACTACAGCTCATGGGTTGGTTTATAGGGTCAACTACAGCTCATGGGTTGGGGTATGGGGTCTACTGCAGCTCATACGTTGGGGTATGGGGTCAACTACAGCTCATGGGTTGGGGTATGGGGTCAACTACAGCTCATGGGTTGGGGTATGGGGTCTACTACAGCTCATGGGTTGGGGTATGGGGTCACCTACAGCTCATGGGTTGCGGTATGGGTCAGCTATAGCTCATGGGATTGGGTATGGGGTCAACTATAGCTCATGAGATGGGGTATGGGGTCAACTATAGCTCATGGGATGGGGTATGGGGTCAACTACAGCTCATGGGTTGGGGAATGGGGTAAACTACAGCTCATGGGTTGGGGTATGGGGGTCAACTACAGCTAATGGGTTGGGGTATGAGGTCAACTACAGCTCATGGATTGGGGTATGGGGTCTACTACAGCTCATGGGTTGGGGTATGGGGCCAACTACAGCTCACGGGTTGGGGTATAGGGTCAACTATAGCTCATGGGTTGGGGTATGGGGTCAACTACAGCTCACAGGTTGGGGAATGGGGTCAACTATAGCTCATGGATTGGGGTATGGGGTCAACTATAACTCATGGGTTTGGGTATGGGGTCAACTACAGCTCATGGGTTGGGGTATGGGGTCACCTATAGCTCATGGGTTGGGGTAAGGGGTCAACTACAGCTCATGGGTTGGGGTATGGGGTCAACTATAGCTCATGGGTTGGAGTATGGGGTCAGCTAGTCCTCATGGGTTGGAGTATGGGGCCAACTACAGCTCATGGGTTGGGGTATGGGGTCAACTACAGCTCATGGGTTGGTGTATGGGGTCAACTATAGCTCATGGGTAGGGATATGGGGTCAGCTACAGCTCATGGGTTGGAGTATGGGGTCAACTACAGCTCATGGGATGGTTTATAGGGTTAACTACAGCTCATGGGTTGGGGTATGGGGTCAACTACAGCTCATGGGTTGGGGTATGGGGTCAACTACAGCTCATGGGTTTGGGTATGGGGTCAACTACAGCTCATGGGTTGGGGTATGGGTCAACTATAGCTCATGGGATGGGGTATGGGATCAACTATAGCTCATGAGATGGGGTATGGGGTCAACTACAGCTCATGGGTTGGGGTATGGGGTCAACTACAGCTCATGGATTGGGGTATGGGGTCTACTACAGCTCATGGGTTGTGGTATGGGGGTCAACTACAGCTCACGGGTTGGGGTATGGGGTCAACTATAGCTCATGGGTTGGGGTATGGGGTCAACTACAGCTCACGGGTTGGGGAATGGGGTCAACTATAGCTCATGGATTGGGGTATGGGGTCTACTATAGCTCATGGGTTTGGGTATGGGGTCAACTACAGCTCACGGGTTGGAGTATGGGGTCAACTATAGCTCATGGGTTGGGGTATGGGGTCAACTACAGCTCATGGATTGGGGTATGGGGGTCAACTACAGCTCATGGGGTGAGGTATGGGGGTCAACTACAGCTCATGGGTTGGGGTATGGGGGTCAACTACAGCTCATGGTTTGGAGTATGGGGTGAACTACAGCTCATGGGTTGGAGTATGGGGTTAGATACAGCTCATGGGTTGGAGTATGGGGTCAACTACAGCTCATGGGTTGGGGTATGGGGTCAACTACATCTCACGGGTTGGGGTATGGGGTCAGCTACAGCTCATGGGTTGGGGTATCGGGTCAGCTACAGCTCATGGGTTGGGGTATTGGGTCAGCTACAGCTCATGGGTTGGTGTATGGGGTCAACTACAGCTCATGGGTTGGGGTTTGGGGTCAACTACAGGTCTCGGGTTGAGGTATGGGGTCAGCTACAGCTCATGGGTTGGGGTATAAGGTCAGCTACAGCTCATGGGTTGGGGTATGGGGTCAACTACAGCTCATGGGTTGGGGTATGGGGTCAGCTACAGCTCATGGGTTGGGATATTGGGTCAGCTACAGCTCACGGGTTGGGGTATGGGGTCAACTACAGGTCACGGGTTGGGGTATGGGGTCAACTACAGGTCATAGGTTGGGGTATGGAGTCAACTACAGCTCATGGGTTGGGGTATGGAGTCAACTACAGCTCATGGGTTGGGGTATGGGGTCAACTATAGCTCATGGGTTGGGGTATGGGGTCAACTACATTTCATGGGTTGGGGTATGGGGTCAACTATAGCTCATGGGTTGGGGTATTGGGTCAACTATAGCTCATGGGTTGGGGTATGGGGTCAACTACAGCTCACGGGTTGGGGTATGGGGTCAGCTACAGCTCATTGGTTGGGGTATAGGGTCAACTACAGCTCATGGGTTGGGGTATGGGGGTCAACTACAGCTCACGGGTTGGGGTATGGGGTCAGCTACAGCTCACGGGTTGGGGTATGGGGTTAACTACAGCTCATAGGTTGGGGTATTGGGGTCAACTACAGCTCACGGGTTGGGGTATGGGGTCAGCTACAGCTCACGGGTTGGGGTATGGGGTCAGCTACAGCTCACGGGTTGGGGTATGGGGTCAGCTACAGCTCTTGGGTTGGGGTCCTAAATGGTTTCCTTCACTATGACATCCATTTAGGTCATGGGTGATGGTTCCATCACCCATGTCAGGTACATGCATACAATAATATGAATAAATAAATAGTTTTTGTAGGTAAAAGTACATACTAACATTTTGAGTTACAATTAGCACGCTGGATTTCTAGATGGAGCTAGTATATACTATCCTTAAAGCTACCAATACCCACACCATTTGCGGCCAACCCGTCCTCATAAAATTACGTTGCTCTAAACCCGTATGCGCGTTATGGCCAATATGAACGTAATTTGACATTAAATTGGCTCACGCAAGTGAAGTACTATCACGTTTTCTGTTGTGAGTCCTCCGGCTTACTGGTAAGGTTAGGAGAAGAAACTTTCAATTAACGGTTTTCATGACGTTTTGAAACCTTAGGACAACTTCCTGCCCTATTAACCTTCCAGAGGACCCTTAACTTACTGTTTTGGAAGAAAAAACTCCAAAATTTATTTTCAATTATTTTTCATTTTTAAATTACGTCCATATTCGGCCATACGGGCAAACGGTCAAATTCCAACATAATTTGTAAGAGGACAGGTTCAGAAAATACTTAAAAACTAAGACAAGGCTAACTGAGATCAACAGCATGAATTTAAATTATATAGGTTGACACTTAGTAGATAAGGTAGGTTACATGGAGTTGATTATGTAGTACTTAGTTGTTTTTTATCTTAAACTAGATGATAGAGAAGATGTCTTTGGCGTGATTAGGAATACATTCATGCATACATACATACATACATATACATCTAGTCAGTATATTGTTATTTCGGGATAAAATCCAATGCAGTTTATATTGGTGCGACGCCAATATCATGAGGAGTTTAAATATCTCAGGAACTGTAGGCTTATGCGAGACATGTGTTAGATGCTGCATCTACAAGCACCAGCTGGAGGCTGGGGGAGTGTTGATGATTGAGGTGGTGTTCTGCTCACATGTTGGAGGGTGGGTTTCACCTCCCCCCCCCCCACACCCACACACACACACACGTTGACCACACAACGTCTATGGTTATCTGCCACTCTCACTTACCAAGGGTATCCCATACACACACACACACACTCACACACCGTTCTTATGTTAGCCAACCAGGCATATGCTGCTGTGTGAGTATTCACCTATTTGTGAAAGCTCAACACCCGCAAGCACAAATAGGTGAGTACACATGCATCTGTAACAAAATATATATTGTTACGGACTCGTCGCCCTTGTCAAGGGGGGAGGGGCGTAGAGTAGCAGTTCCAGCGCCATCTACGAGTCCGTACCCGAACTTCCCTGACATTGGACGCTATGTAGGCAACGCCATCTTTTGGTGATGGTGTGATCGTAACAAGTGGTTCAAGATTCCTGCCTTGGTCAGACAGAGGTCGCTGTGGATGACCTCTGGTGAGGTGGCGGCTCCAGATCAGCGCCATCTGTTGTGCTACGGAGCACGATGTCAATTCCCCAGTGAGTAAGTATTACTTCCTAGTTTCACTAGTACCTTCCTGAGCACTCCAGTTGCAAACTCTGTGAGCAGGAACTACGGCATGATCTCCCGCACTACATCACTGAATGCCCAGTTATTAGACCTTTCAGACCAGTTGGCATGAGGTACCTGGAGCTTTGCAATTACTTTATTCACTCTCGTATTCTTGAAGATATCCTCACAGTATACCCAAAATTTGCCAGTGCAGGCTATTAAACACATGGCCCTGTATGACTAACCATCCTGCGAGATGGGGACTTGTATTACCACTGCTACCTTATTCAATCTTGTGTTGTTGATATCCTCAAAATGCATCCGGAGTCTGCCAGTGCAGACCGCCTATCACATGTCTCTGTATGACTAACCATCCTGTGTGATGGGGATTTTATAGCATCACCTAGTTAGCTTTTTTTTTGACACACTGTACTCCACTTCATATAGTCTAGGGTAGCTGCACTAATGCAGATGTACCTCATATCTTAATAAAAAAAAAAAAAAAAAAAAAAACTAGTACCTTCCATTTAACTGATGATGTGTCTGTGTCCATAGAAGTGACGTGGGGCAGCAGTGGTACTGAGGATGGCAATTTACCTTGGGTGATCCTAGTACTCTCCGCTTGGTCATAGTAGAAGACCCCGGAAGCCGCCGCTGATCTTAGCAGTTTGTTGGCTTTTGGATTTCGCAGTGTGGATAGAGATCGGCGTACCCGAGAATTGGCTTGGGGGAGTACCTGACGACAAGGAGGTGCCTATTGTGAAGTGCTGCTACCCTGCCGCTAGGGACTCCTGCCAGGGCAACCTGTCCTCTTAAAAAGAACGTCGGTTTTGGCCGTTTGCCTGTATGGCCGAATTTGGACGTAATTTGAAATTTAAAAAAAAAATGAAAATAAATTTGGGATTTTTTTTTCAACAACAGTAAGTTAAGGGTCCTCTGGTAGATTAGGTGGGCAGGAAATTCTCATAAAGTTTCAAAACGTTATGAAAAACGTTAATTTAAAGTGTCCTCTTTTAACCTCTGCGCATACGCCGGACGACTCAAATAGAAAACGAAACAGTACGTCACTTTTGTGAGTCGATTTCATTTCAAATTACGTCCAAATTTGGCCATAGCACGCATACGAGCCAAAAGTGACGTCATTTTTAAGAGGACGGGTTGGTCAGGGGATAACCACCCCTGCACAAAGTGGCGTGACCCTGTGCAGCGTGTGGTTGAAGTCCTCTGCCAGCGTGCAGTTGGAGGGCTATAGTGGGGTAGAGGCACCTCGTGACACTCTCTGTGGATCGATCCACGTACAAGGTGAAACTCGTCAGTGCTTCTCAGTACAATTGGAAAAAGGTACCGAGTGTGTTGGAAACACTGGGCTTAACGAATACTACATTGTGTGTGTTTTGAGTGTCCTGTGCGAAAGCGACACTATTGTAAATATTCGTGTAGTAAGTCTATTTATTTTGCTACATATTTACTTTTAACGGTGATAATATAATACATTGGTGAAGGAAATGGTGTTTCGTTCACCTCCCCTCCGTTTTTATTTTGCTCTATAGAGCCACTTTCTTCAAAGTGGCTATATAGAGCCTATATTATTTTATATATATACAATATATATATATATATATATATATATATATATATATATATATATATATATATATATATATATATATATATATATATATATATACATATATACAATCATTTACACAAATACATATACACACACCGATAATCTTTTAATATCACAAGTGATTCAACAAGAGGTTCACAAGTCACTATACAAGGCACTTTACATCTATGGTGAGTCACACAGTTACTAGTCTTGCTCTACTCCCACCCAACTGGGCGGCAGCTTTACAGTCATGTGCATGCATCACCTATAGTAAGCAAATTTTGGATACTTCCCTTAGATTTCCGGCAGTACATCATTATGAATGAAGTACTTACATATTTCTTGGACTCCATTGATGGTGTTATTTCTGAATTTCACATTTTTTTCATTCCAATATATAATGGCGCAATCTATGCGAGTATTTCTGCTGACAGAGTTTACATTTAGTCAAATCTACATCTGCAGATGTTACAAACTCCCAGTGGTACTTATAGCCGAGCCTCAGCCTAGCAGTGTTACCATCTAGAGGTCTGCTAACCTTATTGGATGGTCCATGGACGTGCGGTACTTCCTGCATAACTGAATGATGACAGATGGAGTAACTGGTGTGAATTTTATTTTTACATCAAGTCTACGAGATCTTGTTGATGTTCCCGGAAAATTACTACCCTCAGGCTGCTCAAAGGCAGTCCAAAATTGTAATCAATACCTTGTTATGAGTGAAAGTCTTGGGTAACGCATTAGTTCTATCATGCATTCGGAGACCAATTTGGGAAGGAATCCACAGGAGACAAACTCTGACTCCATCATTGATTATTTCACCATATCTGTGTCTAGCTTCAGAGATATGCACGTCACAGTTATGCCTTGGGGAGTTGAAGGCAGTCAAGGATGACAAGGAGTCACTTTCAATTAGCGTGTCAACTTTGGATTCATATACGTGCTCGAGTGCAAGGATTATGGCAACCAATTCTGTTTGAAGAGTGGAGGCCCAGTTACTTAGACGCGCTCCACACTCATGGGAGAAGGAACCATCTCTCCCTGTCACAACAACTACACTTCCAGCTGCATCATGGGACTGTTGCAAGGAGCCATCAGTGTAAATAATTTGGGAATGGGAGCACTCACTGACTAAAGCATCAATTTGGCTTAAGGCATTGAACTTTGCTTCTTATCGAAGCAAGGCTTGTTCTTTAATCAGCTTCTTGGGTGGAAAAGAGGGGACCCCGTAATTTGGAAAGGTGTAATCTCCCATGGGACAGGAAAGTGTCGTTGTTGTCAATCTTGGTAGAAGTGATGAATATAATACATACTGAGAACAGTGGCGGTTTTTGCAATTCATTTGGAGGAATGCTGCCCTTCAAGAAAGAAGGCTTGGAGGGCTTCAGTGCAGGGGTTAGGGTGGGTTAGCCTAAGCATCTTGATACCAATTAAAGCATTAATTTCAGTGATACGATCACTTACATATGAAATATCCAGTTCCTTCCTTGTGTTTAGTGATATAGTTGTATGGGGGCATCCGAGGATAATCCTCATGGCTTCGTTTTGCATCTTTTCCAACCCTTCAAGCATTTCCTCAGACACTAGTGCAAGCATGGGTGCAGCATAATCGATTGGAGATCTAACATATGACAGATACATCATTTTGCCAATTCTCACAATTGTGCCATACCTTGGATGGTAGCCTTCCACAGCCTTGAGAGCACAGAGCCTCTCTCTACATTGGCGACCCAGTCTAGCTACAACACTGCTGTACAGTGGGACCTCAAGACCAAGGAATTTGTATCTGGTTACATAGTCGAGTAGAGAGCCATCTTGCAGCTGCATCTTGCGAACGGACCCACCCCGTCTGCGTGGGCGTCGGTTCAGGATCTTTCTTTTTTCTACTGAGACAGTGTAGGCTTAGGCTACGAAGGGGATGAACGTTTGTGGGGTCCTCCCCTGCGCTTGCGCTCGCTGTCGGTGATGTAATTGGACTTGCTGCATTTACGAAGCTTAATAGCCAATATGGGACACACACGCACACGCACACACACACACACACACGCACACACACACACACACACACCAGGTGGATCTGAAACTTGGTTATCACCTGCACTAGTAAATTAGAAGTGCCATTTGTAGCCTTGTTGCTGGCCTGCGAAGGGACGCCTCTCCTCCTCACACCTATTGGGCCTAAACCAAACATGTCAGGTACCCGAAGATAGCTCTTGCGCCATACAACCGCTGAGCCGTGATTGCCTTTTTCTTTGATCGGAGACGCTAGTGACCATGAAACAATGCAACCTCTTTTCAGTGTAGATACTTTGAGTGATGCCTTAACTCTCCCACTTCTACATTAGTTGATGAGTAGAAGTGCTCTGACGATTGAGGACGGTTAGAAACTTTAATTACAAAAACTTTGTGGATTAACAAAGGAGCTGTTGGAATATTGGGCATTGGTGTGGCATCAACTTTAGCTTTGTTAGGCCTAGCTCCTCGCCCGGCCAGGAAAGGAGGATATGGTGCCAGGAACACCTTCATGATCAACATGCTTATTGCATATCTCTCCACCAGCTCTCATGAACTACGGTTTGTTGACTGTGTATTTCAGTTTTGTTGTGAGTATTGAGCAGACTCCAGGTATTTATGGGTATGTCACTAACTTAAAATTTAGCTTGCGGATCTGCAAGTACGCTGTGACCTTGAAAATAGTGGAGCCTCATATATGCAGGATGGCCGATTTATTTTTGCTGATCTTGTTTGATGGTTTGCGGCCCCTTCCACCCTGTGAATAGACCATCTACTGGTGTGCTGCTTTGTGGTTCACTGTGGAGCGAGTGTACCGTAATGCCCTGCATATAGGTGTTGTGTCTTTACCGTCATGGCAACTGTCCTGGGCGAGATGCCGGGCAGCACATCACCGTTGCCAGATAGTGACTTTGGGGACCATCCTATGCTCAATTGTTCTCTAATGATAGTGCGATCTCCTCAGTGATGACGCACGACACATCAGAGGGCGGTGCATATGATAAGGTTACAAGGTGCAAATGAGTAAAAGTTCGCGACGTAAGCATTCGAGAACGGCACGACCTAGCCAACCCAAATTTTAAATTTTAAATTTTTAAATTTTGCCCGAGGGGCCAGTTTAATGGGCAGCGCCACTCATCTTGTGAGTGGACACACCGCCATAGCAGCATGTACAACACTCCCCAATAGGAAGAAAACCCGTTGGGTTGTTCATCCTGTCACTTGTACCCAGACACAGCTGGGACTTGCTTAACTGTCTCAAGTGAACAGCTCCTCAAACAAGAAGATTAACATCTATCAACCCTTAAAAGCTTACGTTATCTTGGGTTGCAAAATGGGGAAATCTTTCAAGAACAGTATCAATATTTGACAAATAGTGTTTTCCTAACTCAAACAATGTGGGGTTTATTATTCTGCACATATTTCTGATTTCTCTCAGGTGTTCACATTCACGTAGATAGTGGTCAAGGCGGTGTCCATCACTCTCACCACAGATTCTGCAACTTCACTGATCAACTGTTGTTTCCATTCCATATCTCCATGGATATTTGTATCCAAGACGGATTCTCGCTATTACTGATTCTCTCCCTCGTCCTCCTCCTCTTCGGCCATAATGATTGGGATTGCCAGCTGCAACCATGTTGTTCCATCGTACAGATTCGCTGGCTTGTGCTTCTATCCTCCTTTCCTCAGTTACCTTGTCACGGTGATGTTGCCTGACAATACCTCTAATTTGTAGTAGAGTCTTGAGTATGATGTATTCAATATGGTTTCCTTCAGCGCCTTCAGCAGCCAGCACATCTGCTCGTTCATTCCCACATATCCCAACATGGCAGGGGATCCACAGAAACTTGACGACTCTTCCCTGATTGGTAAGTACTCTCACAGCTCTCTTAATTTCAGCAACTATTGCAAGATTTTCTGTCCGATTTCTACTTAGGCTTTGTAGTGCTGCTTTTGAATCGGTGCAAATCACTGCACCATTAGTGTTCCGTTCAAGAAACCTTAGCACCATAACAATGGCAGTTAGCTCTGCTTGCGTTGAAGAGGCATAGTTATCAATTCGGCTGCTGCCAAACATTTACGGCTAGATTTTTCTCTGGGAACCACAGTAGAGGGAAAAGTGCAGTGTTTGTGAAGCCTCTGCGACATATTATGACATGGTCATTAAGTTACCTAGAGATAAAAGTGAGTATGTCTTCGTTACAAACGACAGTGCTTTTGTAAATGTGTTGCTAAGCACAGAGTATGCAGCCGTTAAGATGAAAAATGCAGTACCAAGGTGTCCAAAAGTAACCATTGTCATATTCAATGTTAATAAACACATTAAGCCTGTTTATCTCTGTGATAAAAATGTTGTAAACTGTTAACGTCCGAGAAATGGCCTCATAGCTGCCACATGGAAAGGTGCCACGCCTATACCTGATAGAATTTACTCTAGAGCAGCTTCAGGTCGGCACTATAACATTGCCCTCTACAACCCTCCCCCTCGTGGGTGTTATAAGTGTCAACGCTGGGGACGTCACGTGGCCAGGTACTGCACAAGCAAAAACTATTTTTGTGCCGTGTGTTGTGAACCTCATAAATCTGAGGTGTGTTTTAAACTCATAAAGGAACGTTACCCAGTAAGTGAAAAATGCATAAACTGTGGCAGGAGTGGTGTTCAAGCCTGGCACCTTGACTGTGGTAGGAGTGGTGTTCAAGCCTGGCACCTTGACTGTGGTAGGAGTGGTGTTCAAGCCTGGCACCTTGACTGTGGCAGGAGCGGTGTTCAAGCCTGGCACCTTGACTGTGGCAGGAGTGGTGTTCAAGCCTGGCACCTTGACTGTGGCAGGAGTGGTGTTCAAGCCTGGCACCTTGACTGTGGCAGGAGTGGTGTTCAAGCCTGGCACCTTGACTGTGGCAGGAGTGGTGTTCAAGCCTGGCACCTTGACTGTGGCAGGAGTGGTGTTCAAGCCTGGCACCTTGACTGTGGCAGGAGTGGTGTTCAAGCTTGGCACCTTGACTGTGGCTGGAGTGGTGTACAAGCCTGGCACCTTGACTGTGTCAAACGACCAACTGTTTTCCTTCAGGTGCCCGGCCGCGCCCACCCGGAAGAGAGTTTGCCAGATACTGCTGCCGGCTCTAATTCCTGTGCAGAGCCACCTGGACGTAGTGTTCGTAGCAGCTGGATACCAAATACTTCACCATCTGCCAATCACCAAGCGCACCACGGGGCCAGACGACAGGTTTCTGTTCAACCTGCGGCTGCCCGTCAAGTGCCAGGAACCTGCCTCCCGGAGGTGTTGACACCACACTCGCCTTCCCCTCCACACCACCATGAAGAGCAGTTGCCAACTGCTGGCACCAGCACCACTCCCTGTCCAGAGCCATCTGGAGGTGATGTTCGCTCCAGCTGGCTGCCAACCTCACCACCTGCTAATTACGAAGTGCACAAGGTGACCGGTGCCAGACCGAAGACTCCTGCCATCACCCCAGCTACCCCTCAAGCACCAGGTGCTGCATCTTCGGGTAGTGGTTGACCTGCCCCTGATGTAGAGTGGTCACTCCACGGTTCTGCCAGTGGTGGACCTGCCCCTGATGTAGAGTGGTCACTCCCCGGTTCTGCCAGTGGTGGGCCTGCCCCTGATGTAGAGTGGCCACTCCCCGGTTCTGCCAGTGGTGGACCTGCCCCTGATGTAGAGTGGCCACTCCCCGGTTCTGCCAGTGGTGGACCTGCCCCTGATGTAGAGTGGCCACTCCCCGGTTCTGCCAGTGGTGGACCTGCCCCTGATGTAGAGTGGTCACTCCCCGGTTCTGCCAGTGGTGGACCTGCCCCTGATGTAGAGTGGTCACTCTCCGGTTCTGCCAGTGGTGGACCTGCCCCTGATGTAGAGTGACCACTCCCCGGTTCTGCCAGTGGTGGACCTGCCCCTGATGTAGAGTGACCACTCCCCGGTTCTGCCAGTGGTGGACCTGCCCCTGATGTAGAGTGACCACTTCTTGGTTCTGGGATAATGTCACCTACTGTGAGGGAACCACCCACAGCTGGACACCACAGTCAACTGGAAGTGGGGGATAAGGAACTGGATCAAAATGAGACAGATGGCAACCTCAGCCTCCCTGTCACCTCGCCCTTGGGTCCCTCCACTGTTCAAGCAGTGGTTGTCCTTAGTGACCGGTTGCAGGAATACCAGCAGCAGTCACAGCAGGAGACGGGGCGGCTGCAGGAGCAACTCCAACATGAGAAAAAGCCACCAGCGATATTGTGATGATGGTCACATGTGTGAGGGGACTTTTAAGCAATGACTCCCAAACTCCCCTTCCACCCCTGAACCCTCCAAACATGTGTTCGCTTGCCAATCAGAGAAAATTTCAAGTGATCTTGAAACCTTGTGTTAGGGTATGTTCAAAACAACTCTATAGATAAAAATGACAGACAAATTGTATTAGACAATAGGAGGCAAATGTGTGACATTGGTAATAAGCTAAGAAATGTTCCTGGACTTATATCGTAGTGAAATAAACAATATATATTTTAAGTGGACTAATAATATCAATTTGTATAATGATTACTGTAAATGCACAAATTAGCTAAGTTATCCACCCTTAGCTGGAACATTGCCTCTCTCAAAAAAAGGTTCTCAGATTTACATCACAAAGTAACAACTGAACACATCGATATTGCATGTCTCCAGGAGTGCAGAGTTCCCGCAAGATCCTCACCCCCGAAATTGTCCTCATTTATTTCTTACAACCTCAGATCCAGTAACTCTTGCATTCTATACATAAAACAATCCCTACCCCATCAACTTCTGCCAGAAAAACAAACTGCCGGTCAACAATATCATGGAGTGAGGATATATGTGGGTAACTCTGTTCTCAATGTATTTAATCTATATGCTCCAGCAGGAAAGTTAAATTATATTGATCTTCCGGCCTGCGCTCAAGCAGAGCCAACCATCATTCTTGGTGACTACAATGCTAGACACAAGGTCATTGGTGGCTCTCGCTTCAGGAACGGTAACGGGAATCAACTGCTGTCGCTACTAAATAGTCACCAAAATGTGCAGATTGTGGGCGACCTTGAACTATTGCATAATTGTGGAGGCATTCTAGACCTCTGTGTTGGTTTCAACGTCTCTCACGTCTGGTGCACATCATCTATTGTAATATATTTGTTATCAGATCATCACCCTAGATTGACTACTCTATATATCGGAAATACCATCCTGCCAGGTGGGACTTTTGAACGCAAACGGCTCAGTGTTCCTTCTGCTCGACGTGAAGACTTTGTTGCTCATGTGTCAGAGTGGTACAGCACTTATGATCCCTCCACACTCCAAACATTTAATGACGGTCTAGTACAGAACATTCAGATGTTCGCTGACCCTTTAGGTCGGACCTCCGCACCATCCAGTAGTCGGAACCATATGAAAAGTAATAAACACCATGCCTATTAAAATGACCCCAAACTGCGTACTTTGAAACGCACTGCCAGAAGAGTTGGGCTTGCATATAGGGAAACACGTACGCCAGCAATGCTCAAGCTCTTTCAGAAAGCCCTAGCCAAGGCGAGGGAGCACATGACAGAGCTCAGGCAAGATAACTGGGAAACTTTTGTTAACAGTCTTAACTCTCACCCCCCCCCCTTAGCCAGGCATGGAAGGATATTAAAAGAATTAAAGACGATACGATCGGCCAAGTGTCACACCCTCACCCTCTACACAGAGCAAACGAGTTAGTCGATGCTTGGGCAACCACCTCTAGCTTCAATAATCTTACCCCAGACACACAGTTCAGATTAAATGCTGGTTACAGAGATCGAGAAAGGCTCGTTGACTTTATGCTCCACAAGGAAGATGAATGCAACGTGCCATTTACTGAGTTTGAATTACTCGCGGCCCTAAACAAAGGCAAAGCCACATCCCCCGGTGAAGATGGTATCACTTATGACATATTGCGTCTGCTCCCTTCAGTACCAGGGAATCCCCTGCTTGAACTGTATAATATGAGCTATGTTACTGGGGAACTGCCTATCTCTTGGACCAACAGTATAATCATTTCAAATTCCCAAGATAAATAAAGAGAATGCTTTCTACCCAATTTCCCTTACTAGCTGCATTTGCAAAACATTCGAGAGAATGGTCCTTAACCGTCTTCTCCATAGAATAAGAATCATGCTATCCTCCCAGATATATGGCTTCATGCATTGAAGGAGTGTGCATCATTGCATCACCACCTTTCTTACCCTGCACACTGAAAAGATATTGCAAATCAACATGTTATCTTGAGTGAGCTTGCAAGAATGAATATTGGTGGACTGCTTCTTTGTTGGATCAGGGGTTACTTATCCAGCAGGAAGTCATCTGTATTTTTCCAGAAGCATAGGAGTGTAAAAAGAGACTTCGAACTAGGTACCCCGCAGGGAGGTGTTCTCAGTCCTACCTTATATAATATCTTAATAAACACGCTGTTAAACTTTGTACCGAGCAAACCCAACGTCCACATCATTAGCTATGCTGATGATATAATGATACACACCACTGGGTATGCTAACACGCAGAACACTCTTAACTCTGTATTATACTCATGTCAGGACCTAGGTTTAGTTATCTCAGCAGAGAAAACAAAGATACTAAATCGGCGCCCACCCAGGCAGGGAGCTGTTCGCAAGATGCAACTGTCTGATGGCTCCCAGCTTGACTATGTAAACAGATTCAAATATCTTGGCCTTCAGGTGCCACTGTATGGTCCTGTTGTATTCAGACTCTGTCGTCAGCATAAAGAGAGGCTCCAAGCTCTCAAGGCTGTTGCAGGTTATCACTCAAGCTATGGTGCCAATGTCAGAATTGTCAAAATGATGTACCTTGCATACATCAGATCTTTAGTGGATTATGCTGCACCTCTGCTTGTTTTGATGCCTGAAAGAAAGCTTGTAGGGCTTGAAAAATTGCAGAACGAAGCCTTGAGGATAATCCTTGGGTGCCCTCGTACCACAAAGATACTTAACATGAGAAAGGAATTTAATATTCCGAGCGTTGTTGATCGTGTTACTGAAATTAACTGTCAAATTAGTTTAAAAATGGCTAACTTATCCTAACCTTGCACAGAAGCCCTTCAGAATTTCTTTATTGAAGGTCAGCATTGTTCCAGATGGATAACTAAAACTGGAACTAAACTCATAATGCATCAGATTTATAATTTGTACCAAGAGAGACAACAACGGCACTTTCCTGCACCGTGGGAGATTACACCCTTTCCAATTTCAATCCCTCCTTTTCCACCCAAGAAACATGTTAGAGATCAGCCCAAGCTTTGTCTTAAGGCAAAGTTCAACGCCTTAAAGCCATATTGATGACCTGTCCACAGAGCATTCTCTCTCTCAAATCATATACACTGATGGTTTCCTACACCGCACCACGGGTGCAGCTGGAAGTGTAGTTGTCCTGACAATGGGCGATGACTTATACTTTGAGTGGAGAGTCCGTATAAACAACTGGGCCTCTACCCTTCAGACCGAACTATTTGCCTCGTTCCTTGCATTGAAATGTGTAGAAGTCTCCAAACTTGATGCATTAATTGTAAGTGACTCTTTATCATCTTTAAATGCTCTCAACTCTTTAAGACATAACTGTAACATGCTCGTGTTCAAAGCTAGACACAAATACAACAAACTTAATAAGGATGGTAACAGAGTCCATTTCATTTGGTCTCCATCCCATGTTGGCCTCCGAATGCATGATAGAGTGGATAAGTTAGACAAAGAATCTGCCTTTAAAGGAGACGTTCAGTGTAACTTTGGATTGTCAATGAACCATTTTAGAGCAGCAGTACACCGAGAACTTCAACAAAATCTTGTAGATCTGAGGCATAGTGAAATCGAAACCAGTAATTCCATGTATCATCATACTATCATGCAAGAGGAGCCACACATCTATGGTTCATCCAATAAAATCAGCAGACTTCTAGATGTTACTACTGCTCGGCTTAGACTCGGTTACAAGTATCTCTGGGAATTCTCATTATCTGCTGATGTAGACCTGACCAAATGTAAACTGTGTCAACAAAATTATTCGCACACCCTTCGTCACTATGTGATAAAGTGCGAAAAGATACGTGAATTCAGAGACAATTCTATAACAAATGTTCCAGCAATGTGTAAATATTTCATTCAAAATAATCTGCTACTAGAAATTTTAGCCAAATATTCCCAGTTTGCTAACTGTAGGTAGTAACTAAGTTATTGTAACCTATCCACCGCTGCCCACTGGATGGGGGGCGGTGTGCAGGACAAACATATCAATTGTGACACTAGCTCTCCACATATGTCAGTTGCTTAATTCAGAAACTGTACTTGTGGTCGATCTCGAACCCATTGATGATGTGACGACTTCTACTGAATTTTGTAACTAGCTCATCAAGATTGTAACTTGCTTAGCTAAATGAATTGTGGGGTTCAGTCCCTGAGCCCATTATGTGCCTCTAACCCTTTCCACTACCACCCACAAGATGGGTATGGGGTGCATAATAAACAAACTAAACTAACTAAAATACACATATATAATAAAAACAAGTGAAGTAATAAAAAGGTTTCTGTATTGGGACATTAAGAGCAGCATAATAATGCAGTAAACTGCAAATGAGGAAATGAACAATAAAAACAATAGTGGGTTAAACACGAGAAAAAACAAAACAAAAAACAAAAAACAATATCAAAAATTATAAAATTAAAAACCTTTTGAAAGGAAAGGCAGAGCTATAGCACACGTTGGTTATTAGATGAAACTATTAATCTTTATTAATCTATGTTAAATTACCATTCAAGCTGTAAATGCAATCAATCAGAGCTACCGATGTGCTTTAATATACCTACTAATCTCCCTCATCTCATTTTTTCCCTTACAATGTACCTGTTATCACTTTATAAATTTTGCTAGAATTTACCTACTTAAAATAATATGTTAAATTAATAGATTTAAGTATTCCCTTTGTAAACCATTGATTGTTTAGCCTTTTAGTTGTGACTTGTTTCGTTAGCATAGGACAGTGGGTGTTATAAAGACTGAGAGTTTTCTGAAGAAATGTTTGCACTGCTAGGTTGATGTTCCCTATGTTACCTAATTCGGTCTCCTAGTTCAGCAATAAAATGAGTTAACATTTCATTGCTGCATCAGCAGCAATAAAATTGCCTATAGAAGTTTCACTGTGCAGCCTAACACTTATCTTCCTTGTATCTCGAGGTTGTTTATTAAGGACCTGCCTGAAATGCTGCGCGTACTTGTGGCTTTACAAAAATGTTAACACCATGCTATGTTTCCTCACAAACCCAATGTACCTTCTTGTATACATATAAATTAATAATAAATATATAATTTATAATCTGATTATTCGGCTGTTATCCCACAGTCATCGAGGAAAGACCTGAGGTGTGCCTCAGTGGTTATTTCATAAGTGTTTTCCCAGCGTCAGTCTTCTTAGCTAGAATTTTACCATCTCGCACAAAACAATGTTTAATTGATCCAATGGAATTTTTACGAATTCAACACAGTTCAAAGAAGAGACTTTGTGTGATCCTGGTCAGACATTCATTCACATAAACAGAGGTTTGACTACAGACTACACCTTTGCTAAGGTCTGACTTGCAGGAGCAGCTATCTAATTTCCCACGAATTTTTCTGTTATTTTCACCAGATGATTTGGTACCACTCTATAAGCTGATTTGATGATTCTTGCTTGAATTGAATACTTCATCTTACTATGCAATTATCGGATCAGGATGGCAGCACAGTCTTCTCCGTCGGTTTCTTGGGGATATCATTATCTCATTATCACATTATCTCATGTGAGGAGATAATGAAAGAATCAAGGAGCTTATGTTGGTCTGATTCGTCTTGAGTAACAGTGTGTTGCTGTTGTAGGGGGTTAAGATGGTTCTCAAACTTTTGTAACATTTCTTCCTGTTTTCTAGTGATTTCTGCTGATTAAAGTTAGTTACTGTGTTCTTAAGAGAGATTAATTCCAGTTCCAGGAGGCTGACTCTGATAGACAGATCTTGATTATTCTTGAGCATGACTATAGCTTCACCTTGTAGGTTCATTATTATGGCTGACTGCTCTTCGATTACTGATATTTGGTCTTCATGTATCTGGGTTAATAACTTGAGTTATGGGTTATCAGCGAAGCGCTTGAAGTCGGAACAAGTTGCTGAAGCTCGTTTAAGTTGCTCCATATGGTTACATAATTGTTGCATGGTCCGTGTCGGAGACGCCGATGACGTCGCTCCTCCCAGCTGTGATGGTTTGTTTTTGTTGTCAAGGGGGAGAGTCGGGGAGACAACCGCACTATTCCTGTTGCTGGCCTAGCTAGTTGGGTTAATCCTGATAGGTGTGCTATCTTTCTTAGTGGCCTTACTGGGCTTGATGTTGGTTATCTTCTTGAGATCTTGAGGTTATCTTGAGAAGATTTCGGGGCTTTAGTGTCCCTGCGGCCTGGTCCTCGACCAGGCCTCCACCCCCAGGAAGCAGCCCGTGACAGCTGACTTAAACCCAGGTACCTATTTTACTGCTAGGTAACAGGGGATGAAAGAAACTCTGCCCATTGTTTCTCGCCGGCGCCCAGGATCGAACGCGGGACCACAGGATCACAAGTCCAGCGTGCTGTCCGCTCGGTCGACCGGCTCCCATGGTATGCATGGTAGCTGGATAAATGTAGGCAGGTAAATGGGGAAGACTCGTCGATGTGATAACAATGCTAGTTTCCTCAACTGTATGAGTTCTTGCTTCCTCATACCCTTAATCACTAGACCTACTAGAATCACTGATAGTACTGTCACGGCTCCTAACCACATCTGGACCAACATAACCTCTCCACTTACTTCAGCGATAATCATTGACAGAACCACAGACCATTACCCCACATTTCTCCTAACCAACATTAACAAACCACCTCTAGATACAAGGAAGATAAGTTTTAGGCTGCACAGTGAAACTTCTATAGGCAATTTTATTGCTGCTGATGCAGCAATGAAATGTTAACTCATTTTATTGCTGAACTAGGAGACCGAATTAGGTAACATAGGGAACATCAACCTAGCAGTGCAAACATTTCTTCAGAAAACTCTCAGTCTTTATAACACCCACTGTCCTATGCTAACGAAACAAGTCACAACTAAAAGGCTAAACAATCCATGGTTTACAAAGGGAATACTTAAATTTATTAATAAAAAAAACATGACCTTGAGAAGATGTATAGGTTAGGAGTCGTCTCCAAAGAATTTTCAAAGATATACTCATCAATGCTGTCTAAAATAATTAGGAGTCAAAATAAAATACTACGAAAATAAATTCACCCAAATTAAGGGCAACATTATAAAACATGGAGCACTATTTGCAATATATTGTATTCAATTTTTTTTTTTTATATATAAAACCAATACTCCTATCCAATAACAACGGTTTGCTTTCAGCCTCTGATACTGCTATTGAATTCAATAGGTTCTTCTCATTCATTGGGATCCCTTACTAATGATATTCCGTCCTCCCAGACTAATGTCAAGGACTACCTTACAGGTAACTATCCAGAGTCTCTGTACCTAATGCCTGCTAACTCCACTGACGTTAATGAGATAATTCTTTCCTTTAAAACAAAGTCTAATGCCCTTGCTGAGATACCAACTCTAATTTACAAAAAAAGCCTCCAGATTTTTAGCTCCTGCCATTGCATTGCTCTAAAACAAGTAACGTGAACTCCAAACCTTTCCAGATATTCTAAAAAAAAGAGAGAGAGAGTAACCCCAGTCCATAAATGTGGTGATCCCACTGATGTCAAGAACTTCAAACCTATATCAATTCTGTCAAACTTGTCAAAAATATTTGAAAAACTAATCTACAAGCAGCTTTACTCTAATCTACCCAAACACAATATACACAGCTCTTGCCAATATGGCTTCAGACCCAAAAAGAGCACTACTGATGCACTAATTAGTAAAATTAACTTGATACATGCAGCTCTTGATAAAAATGAGTTCCCTGTTGGGTTATTTGTTAACCTACGTAAGGCTTTTGACATTGTGAACCACCAAAACCTTCTTTAAATACATCACTATGGAGTCAGAGGTCACTCCCTCCAATATCTTCAGTCTTACCTTACTGACAGGCCCTAGTATGTTTCTGTGAATAAGTCCATTTTTCCAACCTTTACCATCAACATTGGTGTTCTTCAGGGAAGCCTACTTGGCACTCTCCTCTTTCTCATATATATTAATGACCTTCCACATGCCTCTCAACACCTCAAACCAATTCTATTTGCTGATGACACAACCTTCATTTTCTCCAGTACTGACCCTCTTGCTCTAAATGTCACAGTGAACACTGAACTAAATTAAGTCCATCTTCGTCTAACTGCTAACAAACTCACCCTTAACATTGACAAAACTTTCTATATTTTGTTTGGTAAGAAATCCTCAAATCAAATTAATCTAAGAATAAATAATATCCAAATTAGTAACAGAGTAGATGGCAAATTCCTTGGTGTTTTCAACGATAAGAAGCTGAATTTCCAGGGATACATTCTAAATATATGAAAAAAAGTTTCTAAAACTGTTGACATTCTCTCTAAGATCAAATATTATGTACTTCGCCCTGCCCAGGTGACGCTCTATTACTCTCTCATCTATCCTTATCTCAATTATGGTATTTGTGCTTGGGGTTCAACTACCCAAAATCATTTACGTCCTCTAATTACTCAACATAAAGCTGCTATTAGAACAATATCTAACTCTGGCCCCCAGATAGCACTCGGTACCCTTACTTAAATCTTTGAATATGTTAGATATTAAGTCACTGCACATCCTCTCATGTGTACTCTATATATTTAAAACTCTGAACTGTAATGTCAATCCTGGCCATAAAAACTTCTTAGAAGGTTGTTCAGAACCCATGAGCACCACACCAGAAACCAATACCAATTTGATATTCCAAGAGTGCACCTTAACCAAACTAGAAATGCTCGACAACTCAAGGGACCCAGCATGATGAATGACCTCACTAATCATGTCAAAGGCTGTACCTCTCTCAACCAGTTTAAGAGTTGAACTAACTATTACCTAATTAGCTCAATGTAACCTACTTTAGTCTCTAAATGTCAACCCATGTCTTGCTATTCTAAACAATGCTGTTTGTTGACCAACTTGTACAATTGCGGATTTTTTCCATGTTCCCCCTTTTCTTCTTTTTGTATTCCTTTTTTTCAACACAATTTATACTTTACTCCCAATTACTATTAAGTTTTAGTCTAAGTGTTTTTTCCCCACACCTTGCCGGAAACGCTATGTGTATTAGTGGCTTTAGGTATTTTATGTACTAGCTCTCTCTATAAATTCAACATTATGTTTGTAACTTTGCAACTATGTATGTACTCTTCCTGAATAAAATATTATTATTATTATTATGAACGTTGGGAACAACTTCCTCCAGGGAGCAACACTAATGAGGTCGAAATGGAATACCATGGGTTGGTCTTGTCGTTTGTTTCAAACACATTTGGGTCACTGTGTACTTAGCTGCCTTCTGGGGATGCTACATCATCTGTGGGCAGCCGTGGGCTCAAGGGGCAGGTAACAAAACTGGAGGGGCGGCAGAGTCGTCAGAAGCTGTGAGCGTTCGTTGTTGGGTTCTTATTCTTAGGACTAGTAGTACCCGGCCACAGCAACCTACCATGTCCCCCAGTCCTCCTCATCATTTTCCCCTCACCCGTCTCATCGGCCTCCCAACCATTCCCCACTCCACCGTCCCCTCGTCCTCCCCACCGTTCCCCACTCCCCCATGCCCTACTCCCTTGTCCCTTTGTTCTCCCCACCATGCCCCACTCCCCAGTCCCTATGTCCTCCCCACCATTCTCCATTTCCCCATCCCCTCGTCCCCACCATCCCAAACTCCCCCGTCCCCTCATCTTTCCCCACCATTACCCCCTCCCTTGTCCCCTCGTCCTCCGCACCATCTCTCACTTCCGTCCCCTCATCCTCCCCACCATTCCCCACTCCCTCATCCGATGCCTTCCTAAATAATCTGATGTTTCCATCAGAAAATTGAGAACATCAAGTAATCTGATGTTCCTATCATTGCAATATAAGAAAAACAGTTAAAAAAATGATATGAAAATATGAAAAAAATATAAAAATAAACTATTCTCACGCAATTATTGGTCTGGAAAAAAAACACAGCTCAATTCTAACACAATTCACACAAAATAATTAAATCAAAATGAACAAAATCAAAATCTAAGAAAATTCAATTTATCAATGCAATCAGAAACATTGAAAGCATAGTTTGTCCTGTAACAGGTGTGGCATCTATACTTATACTTGCGAAATGAACGGTATGGTAAACAACACAGCTCAATTCCAACACAATGTCACACAAAATAATTCATTAGAAATAAAATAAATCGAAATCTATGAAAATAAAATTTATCAATGCAATCAGAAACATTCAAATGGAATTTGTGATATATTTAATATAGCGTTCATGTTGCTATAATGTGCAACAGATGGCGCTGTTTTTCAAAAACGCATGTTTTTACCTGTCACAGGGGTGAAATATATATAGTAGGTATATAAAATGATGCGCCTATTCGAATGCAACGTTGTGTCAAAATTTCAAAGCAATTGATGAAGAACTTTCGGAGATTACAGCGTGTGTTGCCCTTACGTCCAACAGATGGCGCTGTTTTTCAAAAATAGCATGTTTTTTTCCTGTCACAGGTGAGGCATGTATATAGTAGATATATAAAAATACACGCCTATTCGAATGCAACATTGTGTCAAAATTTCAAAGCAATCGGTAAAGAGGTTTCAAAAATTTCCCTCACATGAAAAACATATGAAAAACACAGTTTATAAGAAGAAGCATGTTTTTTATCGTCACAGACGTGACATCAATATAGAATGTATATAAAAACATGCTTGGATGTGAATGGAACGTTGTGTGAAAATTTCAAAGCAATCGGTGAAGTACTTTCGGTGATTAGCGATTTTGAACAAAGGAACATTTCCATTTTTATTTATATACTAGCAGTACCCGCCACGCGTTGCTGTGGCTCAGTCTGGTTAAATGGCAAAGAAAGAAAAGAAAAAGCGCACGTTTCTAATATGTTTAATTTCACAATGCTTGTGGGTATACATTGTAGTTTTGTTGTTCCATTGTCTGTGGAGATATAGAGATTGTCTGGTTTGCCGACTCTATAACACGCAACATATAATTGTCCATGTGAGAAGCAATCCGTGTCTAGATATAAACTGCAGAATTTTATAGATTGGCTCTGAGCTTTGTTGACAGTGATTGGAAACGCCAATCGAATTGGAAATTACAATTTTTTAAATTGAAATGACATATCTGTTGGAATCATAGGAATGTGAGGAATGAGGACATCTTCCCCTATGAAAGGTCCTGCCAATATTGTTGCTTCTACGACGTTGCTGATGATTTTTTTACTGCAAGGCGCGTGGCGTTGCAAAGTTTTGGCTGGTTGATATTTCGCAACATGATAATTGACAAGCCGATTTTCAATTGCCGTACGTGTGATGGTATCCCTGGCAGATCGAGTGAATTAAAAAAAATTGGATAACTAACTGCTTTATCTTCTTCCACAACAGTGTCGACGAACTTGTATGTGATTGCCTCGCTTGAATGTTCTTAAGTTCTTAGACGTGTTGTTCTTGGCCACAAGAATAGCTCGTTCACTTAGCCAGTCGTGATTCTTATAATTGGTTTGAATATTGGGAAATACTTTTTCAACCAGTTCTTCTTTGGACGTCATTAAATTGCCGAATTTATGAGGCAATGTAATTCGTCCTGTGGTCAGATCAACTGGCACGTTTACGTTCCCTATCTCCAGAAATTGATGTGAGAATATCTCAGCTGATGGATCGTTTTTCAGTAGCAACACAACTACACGCATATTTGTAGTTAATTTAAATGTCTTTATGTGGTGCCACAAAGTAGAGTATTTCAGGCAAGCATTTATTTTGTCCGCTGGTGTCGACCGAGGAATTACAAGTAATATTTGCCTGAAATCTACTGCAAGTAATATTATTGCGTTCCCAAATGGTCTGATTTTTCTACGCAAATCTTGCAATGATCGATCAAGAGCCTCGAGCGATTTTTTGTGGGGCATTGTGCATTCATCCCAAACAATAAGTTTGCATTTCTGGAATACTTTTCCCATGCCGGATGCTTTGGAAATGTTGCACGTGGGAGTTTCAATGAATTGCATGTTCAATGGCGATTTCAAAGCCGAAGTAGCAGTTCTTCCACCTGTTAGCAATGTCAGAGCAATTCCGGATGATGCAAGAGATAAGGTTATGTCATTTTGGGATCGAAATGCTGCCAGAATCAATATAATTAGGAAGGTTTTACAGATCCTCCTGGCGCATCTAAGAAGATTTCTCCAAGCCCGTTATTGACAGTTTGAGTTATTTGATTGTTAATGCCTTTTCGCTCAAGCGTTAGCCTAGGAATATTTGATTAAACATACGACAACAGATCACCCATGTTGTAATTTTGTTCACGACGCAATTCTACATCGAACGAAGCAGCAGCAGATCGATTCGGTGATGGCATTTCCAATTGATTGAGAAATTTGTTCGCGATTTCTAAGCACACGTCTTTAATCATTATGAACGCTTTGTTGTAGATTTTTGCTGTAAAATCCATGTTCATATTTGAATTTGCCTTGCATATTCGACGGATAATATCTTCAGCCATGTGCAATTTATATTTCTCCCATAACTGCTGGAGATAACAGAGAGCCGGTGGTCAATATGATTGCAAACAATGCACGAATTTTATTTGGATGTGACGTGTTGGACGCGTCATTAATGCATACATCCCAGTGTCGGTCGATATCCAATAAATTCTGAGCTTGACATGCACTACTGGAAGTGGCATGTGTTACGCCGTTGACAAATCTCAATTGCTGGAAAGACGTTGGACCGAGCACATTTACCAACAGAATGCGAAGAAAGAAGCATTCATCCTGATTAGGATGCACGATGTACAGTCTGCCTATCGTAGTTTATTTGAATATGCTAGTTGTCTGTCGACTCGCTCTCCTCGTTTGCATTGTTCACATTATTTGCTACTGGCATTCCATGTGTAATACGTAGGCACTTCCGAATATAGCATTGTTTTCGCAAATACGTCATTTTGACATTGCGTGAAAAAAAACAGTTAACGCTGTAGCCGGTGCATTCACAGCTGTTTGTTGCACATTTGCAGCTGTGAAATAAACGTGTTGTTCATTTTCGTGTTTTCAAAACAAAAACAAAAAAACACTAGCGAAATATTTAAATTCAAACACAGATCAATCGACAGAGCTCAATTTTACCACCAATTGCACGGAAAAATAATAAGAACAGATAAAAGAAAAAACAAATTAAAAGCAATGAAAAAAGAAACAAATAAACTATACCCACGAAATGAACGGTATGATAAACAACACAGTTCAATTCCAGCGCAATGTCACACAAAATAATTAAATTAAAATTAAAATAAATCAAAATACATGAAAATTCAATTTATCAATGCAATCGGAAAAATTGAAATGGAATCATAACATAATTTGAATAGCTTGTGTTGGTTTTACGTGCAACAGATGGTGCTGTTTTAAAAAATGCATCTTTTTACCTGTCACAGGTGTGTCGGCTAAATAGTAGGTATATAAAAACATATACCTATTTGAATGGAATATTGTGTCAAAATTTGAAAGCATTCAGTGAAGAACTTTTGGAGATTAAAGCGTGTATTGCTCCTACGTCCTACAGATCTTGAGGTTATCTTGAGATGATTTCGGGGCTTTTAGTGTCCCCGCGGCCCGGTCCTCGAACAGGCCTCCACCCCCAGGAAGCAGCCCGTGACAGCTGACTAACACCCAGGTACCTATTTTACTGCTAGGTAACAGGGGGATAGGGTGAAAGAATCTCTGCCCATTGTTTCTCGCCGGCGCCTGGGATCGAACCCAGGACCACAGGATCACAAGTCCCGCGTGCTATCTGCTCCGCCGACCGGCTCCCAGATGGCACTGTTTTTCAAGAAAAGCATGTTTTTTTCCTGTCACAGGTGAAGCATGTATATAGTAGACATATAAAAACACTCGCCTATTCCAATGCAACGTTGTATCAAAATTTCAAAGCAATCGGTAAAGAGGTTTCGAACATTTCCTCACATGAAAAACACAGTTTAAAAAAAAAAATCCACTCACAGACGTGATATCGATATAGTATGTATATAAAAACTTGCCTGGATGCAAATGGAATGTTGTGTGAAAATTTCAAAGCAATCGGTGAAGAACTTTCGGAGATTAGCGAATTTGAACAAACGAATATTTAGATTTTTATTTATATAGAAATATATATATTAGTATATTTTGTTAGCAGTCTTTCTTGTAAACATATGTTGTTAAATATGACCGAAAAAGTAAGATTAATAATTCTAACACGAATTTTCTCAATATTTCTTATGTTTCTTTTTACTGTTGATGGTAATTGAAAAATCAATTCTCCAAAACTTATTTTAATTTCTAGTCTGACGCGGCACTTGAATGCGTTTCGTAATAACTTATTACATTTTCAAAGATTTTAGTTTACACACACACAACTATAACCTGCAAACACTAAACAGAGTTTTACTATGCGAATATTTTAACAGTTTTTCTCTTATATACTCGCATTTGGGTGAGATGATATGTTACAACTGTTTTGGATGAGGTGAAGAAACTTTCAACACAAGACCGAACACGGTTCAATGGGTATAGATGAAAGGGAAGAATGGAAGTAACTGCAAAGGGCCTATTGGCCCATATTTCCTCTTGATGCTTCTATATTGTTATGGAGTCTTGAAGTGGGTAGAATATAGTTGTGCATTAATTGGCTGTTGATTGTTTGTGTTGACTTCTTCATGTGTAGTGCCTCGCAGACTAACAAACAACACAGAAATCATCGATAGATATAGTGATAACAGGCGGCTTGACATCTGAGAGGCACTACACATCAAGAAGTCAACACCAGCAATCAACAGCCAATTAATGCACAACTATATTCTACCCACTTCCAGACTCCGCACCAATATAGAAGCATCAAGAAATATGGGCTTATAGGCCCTTTGCAGTTACTTCCATTCTTCCCTTTAATTTACCCAATTTATACCCATTGAACCATGTTCTGTCTTGTGTTGAAAGTTTGCTTTATCTTGTGTTGAAAGTTTTGTTCACCTCATCCAAAACTGTTGTAACATATCACTTCACCCAAATGCGGGTATATAAGATGAAAGCTGTTTAAATGATAGGATAGTAGAAACCTGTTTAGTGTTTGCAGGTTACAGTTGTGTGTGTGTAAACTAAAGTCTTTGAAAATGTAATAAGTTATTACGAAACGCATTCAAGTGCCGAGTCAGACTAGAAATACAAATTAATTTTGGAGAATTGATTTTTCAATTACCATCGACAGCGAAAAGAAACATAAGAAATATTGAGAAAATTCGTGTTAGAATTATTAATCTTACTTTTTCGGTTATATTTAATAATATATGCTTACAAGAAAGACTGCTACCAATATATATATATATATATATATATATATATATATATATATATATATATATATATATATATATATATATATATATATATATATATATATATATATATATATATATATTTCATTGAATATGACCGCATATTCTGTATTTGTTATTTTCTGGTTTAGGGCTTCTATCCCTCTAACTATTTTCTTAGCATCAGGGCTTAATTGAAATAGGAGTTCTCCAAAACTCATTTTCGTACTTTTAGGGTGAAGAAAAGAAGTGATTTACAATAGAGTGTATTACACTTATTTGTACAATTTGCACGACGTTTCGAACCTCCATGGTTCATTCTCAAGTGAACAGATCTTACAATACTAGTTGATTTTATACCCGCATTAGGTCAGGTGATAATACAATGAAGGTGAAAAACATGGGGGGATACATAAGGGATAAACATAGGGGCTGCAGAAGGCTTATTGGCCCATACGAGGCATCTCCTATCTAAACACCTATCCTAAACCAGAAAATAATAAATACAGAATATGCGGTCATATTCAATGAAACATGTTTGAAAGAAAACCTGCTGCCAGTATACACCAATATATATATATATATATATATATATATATATATATATATATATATATATATATATATATATATATATATATATATATATATAAGTTTGTGAGGGTACCACCTCTGGTGCCAATGTGGGGACCCATAGCCTCGGAGAAGAAAATAAAAAGTATTCAGAGGAGACCTTGTGGTTTCTCACTGAACACTAATATTATCTTCTCCTACCACCCCCATTCTTTTGTATGTACACATATATATTTACTTTATTTGAACTTTGTTACAAAAAAGGAGTTACATATGGGTTACAAAGATGGTTGTCATAGGTTGTCGAGTTCCTCCAGCTCCTCAGATGGCGGGCAGGAACCCTGGATGCAGTGCGCATTTCCCCTCTGTATCGCCACACTGGGGCGCTGGAAAAGAAAGCTTGCAGCTCTCGGGTCCCTTGTTGTTTCAATGAGCCTAGAACCCTGGAGCCGGTCGGCCGAGCGGACAGCACACTGGGTTTGTGATCCTGTGGTCCCGGGTTCGATCCCGGGCGCCGGCGAGAAACAATGGGCAGAGTTTCTTTCACCCTATGCCCCTGTTACCTAGCAGTAAATAGGTACCTGGGTGTTAGTCAGCTGTCACGGGCTGCTTCCTGGGGGTGGAGGCCTGGTCAAGGACCGGGCCGCGGGGACACTAAAAATAAGCCCCGAAATCATCTCAAGATAACCTCAAGATAACCCAGTTCCTTATATATATATATATATATATATATATATATATATATATATATATATATATATATATATATATATATATATATATATATATATTATTAAATATGACCGAAAAAGTAAGATTAATAATTCTAACACGAATTTTCTCAATCTTTCGTACATTACGCTTCACTGTTGGAGGTAAATCAAAAATCACTTCTCCAAAATTCATTTTTATTTCTAGTCTGACGCGACACGGGCGCGTTTCGTAAAACTTATTACATTTTCAAAGACTTCACAAATACACAACTGATTAGAACTTACGTATCTCTGATTTTATATCTACATTTGAGTGAGGTGGGAGGGGTGATGTGGCATTAACACAAGACAGAACAAGAGGGGATATTAATAGGGTATTAAAAGTATCAACACAAGACAGAACAGAAACAATGGGTATTGAATAGAAGTGTTTGTAGAAAGCCTATTGGTCCATATTTCTTGATGCTTCTATATTGGAGCGGAGTCTTGAGGTGGGTAGAATATAGTTGTGCAATAATTGGCTGTTGATTGCTGGTGTTGACTTCTTGATGTGTAGTGCCTCGCAAACGTCAAGCCGCCTGCTATCGCTGTATCTATCGATGATTTCTGTGTTGTTTACTAGGATTTCTCTGGCGATGGTTTGGTTATGGGAAGAGATTATATGTTCCTTAATGGAGCCCTGTTGCTTATGCATTGTTAAACGCCTAGAAAGAGATGTTGTTGTCTTGCCTATATACTGGGTTTTTTGGAGCTTACAGTCCCCAAGTTGGCATTTGAAGGCATAGACGACGTTAGTCTCTTTTAAAGCGTTCTGTTTTGTGTCTGGAGAGTTTCTCATGAGTAGGCTGGCCGTTTTTCTGGTTTTATAGTAAATCGTCAGTTGTATCCTCTGATTTTTGTCTGTAGGGATAACGTTTCTATTAACAATATCTTTCAGGACCCTTTCCTCCGTTTTATGAGCTGTGGAAAAGAAGTTCCTGTAAAATAGTCTAATAGGGGGTATAGGTGTTGTGTTAGTTGTCTCTTCAGAGGTTGCATGGCTTTTCACTTTCCTTCTTATGATGTCTTCGATGAAACCATTGGAGAAGCCGTTATTGACTAGGACCTGCCTTACCCTACAGAGTTCTTCGTCGACTTGCTTCCATTCTGAGCTGTGGCTGAGAGCACGGTCGACGTATGCGTTAACAACACTCCTCTTGTACCTGTCAGGGCAGTCGCTGTTGGCATTTAGGCGCATTCCTATGTTTGTTTCCTTAGTGTAGACTGCAGTGTGGAAACCTCCGCCCTTTTCCATGACTGTTACATCTAGAAAAGGCAGCTTCCCATCCTTTTCCGTCTCGTAAGTGAAACGCAGCACGGAACTCTGCTCAAATGCCTCCTTCAGCTCCTGCAGATGTCTGACATCAGGTACCTGTGTAAAAATGTCGTCAACATACCTGCAGTATATGGCCGGTTTCAAGTTCATGTCGACTAAGACTTTTTGCTCGATGGTACCCATGTAGAAGTTTGCAAACAGGACACCTAGGGGAGAACCCATGGCGACCCCATCTACTTGCTTATACATGTGCCCATCCGGGCTCAAGAAGGGTGCCTCTTTAGTACAAGCTTGGAGTAGTTTCCTCAGAATACTTTCTGGCATGTCAAGAGGAGTACAGGCTGGATCACGATACACTCTGTCGGCTATCATTCCGATTGTCTCGTCCACAGGTACGTTGGTAAACAGCGATTCTACGTCCAACGAGGCTCTTATCCCTGTGGCCCGTGTGCCGCGCAGTAAGTCCACAAATTCCTTTGGAGACTTCAGGCTGAAGGCGCAAGGAACATAAGGAGTCAGCAGGCCGTTGAGTCGCTTCGCCAGTCTGTACGTGGGTGTGGGTATCTGGCTAATGATTGGCCGAAGTGGGTTTCCAGGCTTGTGCGTCTTGACATTTCCATACGCATATCCAGGTTTATATTCCCCAATGATCTTTGGCAGGTGGAGTCCGGATTTCTTGGCGTTCACAGTTTCGATCAGTTTGTTGACCTTTGCTTTTAATTCGGCTGTAGTGTCCTTCGTTACCCTTTGGAACTTTGGTCAGAGAGTATGATGTTCATTTTCGCCAGATATTCGTCTTTTTTAAGAATGACATATATTGGCGACTTGTCACCTCTCCTGACAACTATCTCCTTGTTCTCACGAAGGCTTTTAGCTGCCGCTTTAAGCTCGGGGGACAGTATGGTGCTTCTGTAGTTGCCTCGATTCTTTCCTCCTTCTGCAATAAGTTCTGCTTGTAAGGTATCTTTGGTAGTGACCTTCTTTTGTGTCTCGAGGTCGAATATGTCGTCCAACAGAATTTCCAACTCTACTTTCCGGGCCATTTCACTCGGTCTGGACATAACATGACAGTTTATGCCCAGATTTAGGAGAGTGACTTGGTCCTCAGTGAGGTTAATTCCTGCAAGGTTCAGGAAGCCATCTCTTGGTCGTGGAATTGCCATAGGTCCTCCATATAATGTTGTTAGTTTCTTGATAATCCTTGTTTCAGTGCTGAGGTGATGTTGGTCTGTGAGGATGTCGAGGTGTTGTTCAATGCGGGTACGGATACTATGGTCGATATATATATATATATATATATATATATATATATATATATATATATATATATATATATATATATAAGCCCTGATGCTTATGAAACAGGGCTCCATTAAGGAACACATAATCTCTTCCCACAACCAAACCATCGCCAGAGAAATCCTAGTAAACAACACAGAAATCATCGATAGATACAGCGATAGCAGGCGGCTTGACGTTTGCGAGGCACTACACATCAAGAAGTCAACACCAGCAATCAACAGCCAATTATTGCACAACTATATTCTACCCACCTCAAGACTCCGCTCCAATATAGAAGCATCAAGAAATATGGACCAATAGGCTTTCTACAAACACTTCTATTCAATATCCATTGTTTCGTGTTCTGTCTTGTGTTGATGAAATTAATACCCTATTAATACTCTTGTTCTGTCTTGTGTTGATGAAATTAATACCCTATTAATACCACATCTTGTTCTGTCTTGTGTTAATGCCACATCACCCCTTCCACCTCACTCAAATGTAGATATAAAATCGGAGATGCGTAAGTTCTATTCAGTTGTGTATTTGTGAACTAAAGTCTTTGAAAATGTAATAAGTTTTACGAAACGCGCTCGTGTCGCGTCAGACTAGAAATAAAAATGAATTTTGGAGAATTGATTTTTGATTTACCTCCAACAGTGAAACGAAATGTACGAAAGATTGAGAAAATTCGTGTTAGAATTATTAATCTTACTTTTTCGGTCATATTTAATAATATATGTCTATAGGAAAAACTGCTACCAAAATATACTTATATATATATATATATATATATATATATATATATATATATATATATATAAATATATATATATATATATATATATATATTTATATATGTCGTACCTAATAGCCAGAACTCACTTTTCAGCCTACTATGCAAGGCCCGATTTGCCTAATAAGCCAAGTTTTACTGAATTAATATATTTTCTCTAATTTTTTTCTTATGAAATGATAAAGCTACCCATTTCATTATGTATGAGGTCAAATTTTTTTTATTGGAGTTAAAATTAACGTAGATATATGACCGAACCTAACCAACCCTACCTAACCTAACCTAACCTATCTTTATAGGTTAGGTTAGGTTAGGTAGCCGAAAACGTTAGGTTAGGTTAGGTTAGGTTAGGTAGGTTAGGTAGTCGAAAAAACATTAATTCATTAAAACTAGGCTTATTAGGCAAATCGGGCCTTGCATAGTAGGCTGAGAAGTGAGTTCTGGCTACTAGGTACGACATTATATATATATATATATATATATATATATATATATATATATATATATATATATATATATATATATATATATATATATATATATATATATAATTATATATATATATATATATATATATATATATATATATATATATATATATATGTCGTACCTAGTAGCCAGAACGCACTTCTCAGCCTACTATGCAAGGCCCGATTTGCCTAATAAGCAAAGTTTTCCTGAATTAATATATTTTCTCCAATTTTTTTCTTATGAAATGATAAAGCTACCCATTTCATTATGTATGAGGTCAATTTTTTTTCATTGGAGTTAAAATTAACGTAGATATATGACTGAACCTAACCAACCCTACCTAACCTAACCTATCTTTATAGGTTAGGTTAGGTTAGGTAGCAGGAAAAAGTTAGGTTAGATTAGGTTAGGTAGGTTAGGTAGTCGAAAAAACATTAATTCATGAAAACTTGGCTTATTAGGCAAATCGGGCCTTGCATAGTAGGCCGATAAGTGCGTTCTGGCTACTAGGTACGACATATATATATATATATATATATATATATATATATATATATATATATATATATATATATATATATATATATATATATATTTATATATATATATATGTCGTACCTAATAGCCAGAACACACTTCTCAGCCAACTATGCATGGCCCAATTTGCCTAATAAGCCAAGTTTTCATGAATTAATGTTTTTTCGACTACCTAACCTACCTAACCTAACCAAACTTTTTTCTGCTACCTAACCTAACCGATAGAGATAGGTTAGGTTAGGTTAGGTAGGGTTGGTTAGGTTCGGTCATATATCTACGTTAATTTTAACTCCAATAAAATAAAATTGACCTCATACATAATGAAATGGGTAGCTTTATCATTTCATGAGAAAAAAATTAGGAAAAATATATTAATTCAGGAAAACTTGGCTTATTAGGCAAATCGGGCCTTGCATAGTAGGCTGAGAAGTGCGTTCTGGCTATTAGGTACGACACATATATATATGTCGTACCTAGTAGCCAGAACGCACTTCTCAGCCTACTATGCATGGCCCGATTTGCCTAATAAGCCAAGTTTTCATGAATTATTTGTTTTTCGACTACCTAACCTAACCTAACCTAACTTTTTCGGCTACCTAACCTAACCTAACCTATAGAGATAGGTTAGGTTAGGTTAGGTAGGGTTGGTTAGGTTCGGTCATATATCTACGTTAATTTTAACTCCAATAAAAAAAAGTTGACCTCATACATAATGAAATGGGTAGCTTTATCATTTCATAAGAAAAAAATTAGAGAAAATATATTAATTCAGGAAAACTTGGCTTATTAGGCAAATCGGGCCTTGCATAGTAGGCTGAGAAGTGCGTTCTGGCTACTAGGTACGACATTATATATATATATATATATATATATATATATATATATATATATATATATATATATATATATATATATATATATATTTAAAGGTAACAAGACATACAATGGTTGATATAAAATTTCCTAAAGGTTATGGATCTCTTGAAGCTCCTCTGCTTCCAGACAGGAACCGAGGACGCAGCAGGCATTTCCCCTCTGGATCGTCACACTGAGGCGTTGAAACAAAAACTGGAAGCCCTCGGGTCTTTGGTGACATCAATGAGCTTGGAGCCCAATTCCTTGAGAAATCCCGAGGTACTCTTGCCCCAGGGGCCATGCGTCTCAGACGCTTTGGGAACAACGAGGTATTGACCTTCCAGTCGCCTGTACTTGAGTGACTGCTATTTCCCTGTGGTTGGCCGCCCCACCTGCTTTATCAGCTCCGAGGTGTACATAGGTGTCTGCCAGGGTGGATACACATGTATAGTCCCACACCAACTATCTACCCTCCTTCCAGGAGTATATGGTGATGCCATCAGGGCGAAGTGCAGGGAAATCTGGGTTTTGGACCCCTAGGATGCGAGGTTCTCTCTCTGCTGGGCACCGAGCTGAGACGAGGCTTCTCTTGATGATGTCATTGACCTCGTTGTGTCTTACATGCCAGCCCTTTGTGCTTCCGCAATGCAACCCATGTAGTCCGTATTGGTCTGCTTCCACCCTGTTGCAAATACACTTGTATTCAGTGTGAATTTGGGCACCAAGGCGGAGGCGCCACTGCTACACGAAGGGATTCTGGATCTAGGCGTGTGCCTATTGCTGACATGGGTACTGCCAGGAGGCAGTCTCCTGCATGGGGGGGGCAGGCACTGCTCTGAGGCGGGCTTTCTCCTTGTCTGATGTTGCGACGCTGAGCATGGCATCAACTACTTTTTCCACTAGAGGGTGGTCCCAGCCGGACTGTTTGTGTTTTTTTGTTGCCTCTATAATGGTTGCTGGGGCTGCAAGAGCATCACACTGGTTTGAACATTCAGTGAAAGCAGGATCGTGTATTCCTGCTGAATCTCTCAGGGTTACAGGTAAAATATCTCTGACGAGGTCGTGCGATGCATGGGAGGAGGAAAGGAAGGCTGGTAGAGCAATTTGGGAGGCTGTGCGGACACCAAGGCCGCCGAGTCTTACAGGAAGGGTTGCTTGCTCCCACTGAGAATCGTCCAATGGCAGGTTCAGGACTTTCACCAGCATGGACCTCAGAAGGGTGTTAAACACGATTAACTTAGGGCTGCTGTAGGATGGAGAACATCTCGGAAAGTAGGTCAACTTAGGGAGAGATAGGCATCTTGTGAGGAGAAAGAGAGCATCATGGGCATCAATCTTGTCAATCCTGTCCATTATTCTCTTTAGATCTGTGACTTTTGCATCCAGGACCTCTTCGATTGCTTGTGGGCTAATGGGGGCACCCAGGAGAGTGCAGTCCTGTGACTCGACAACGAGAATGTCTGGAAGAAGTATGAACATCAGAAGTCCACCAGATAATAGGGTTAGGGAAAAGGACATTCCCTTGTTTGTGCCTAAAGAGGCAGAAAGCTTCTTCGAGCATTTTGAAAAGTAGCCAGTATCAAAGAGTGGCCACAGGAGGAATGGGCCCAGCTGGTCCAGTTAAGATTGACCGGTGCTGCCAGAGAGGCATACACCCAATTGTCACTGGAAGAGTGCCATGGTTATGCCACAGTGAAGAAAAGCATATTGCGCTCATTTCAATTGACCTCAGAAGCTTATAGGAAGCGCTTCAGAGAGATGATGAAAGTTGGAGCATGTACGTTTGCCGAGACAGCAAGGGATCTGGAAAGACGATATCAGAAATGGATTGAAGTTGACGGAGTTGGATCTTACACTGACCTGAAGCAATTGATGGTCATGGAAAAGTTCCTAGAAATGATGCATCCCGAGACAAAGTTCAAGATTCAAGAAGCAGGGATAAAGGAGATGAGACATGCTGCAGATAGGGCGGATATGATTACGGTAGCATACAAGAGATTTAAGGGAAAACAGAGTGAAGAATGAGGTGAGACGCAGCAACGGCAGACCCAGTGGAGTCTGGGGAGGAAGAAGTTTTGGGGGACAAACAAGCAGATCAGGTAATTTTAAGCCCCAGGAAGGAAAATTGCAGAGTCTACCTGCTGGAGGTAAGCAGAAAAATAAAAATGTGCAGAGACAAGAGTCTAGTGAAGCTCCACAGAGTACGAGTAGTACGTCTGGCCCGAGGAACTCCAATATGAGTTGGCAGAGTTAGAGCCACTCAGGGGCGTATAGGAAAGATTTCTCCCAAATGAAGTGCTACAAGTGTAACAGATTAGGTCACATGATGCGACATTGTCGGCAGGGCAAGAGAGTCGTGACCCTGACCACGTGTGATACCCCGGAAGAAGTACGTCGATGTACAACAAGACGTAAACAGAAGGTAGATTTGATGAATGAGCGGTATAGGCCGTTCATTAGCAAAGGATGGGTCGGTATAGATGGTCAGCCTGAGGTGGAGGTTAGTATCCTCAGAGATACTAGAGCCAATCAGAGTTTGATTCTGAGAGGTCTAATCAGAAACAATCGACTGTTAGCTGGTAGTAGGAGGATAAAGGTTCATGGGTTGTTGTCTAAGAGTGACATGCCCGTGTGTGCTGTCCAGTTGAAGTTAGATTATTTGTCGGCGGAGGTGATGTTGGGAGAGTGCCCCAACATACCTGTTCCTTAAGTCCAAGTGATCCTGGGGAATGACTTGTGTGGGTCCAAGGTGTTGCCAGAGCCGATAGTAAAGTTGTGCCGGAGGAGTACCAGAATGTCTGCGGTACGAGTGGAACACCGGAAAAGGTTGATCTAGTCAGCATCCTCGAAGATGAAGCAGAGAACAGTCAAGTCATTGTATATCTAGCCTGAGTAGTGACAGAGTCGGATGTAGCCGCCAAGGATGACACTGGAGATGATGTAGCAGTGTCGACTCCACCAAGGGAGGTCAACGTGGACATGTCTGGGTTGTTTGGTGAAGGTCCAGCTCAGAAAAATGAAGATTTGAGGAGACAGGAAGTGAAGATGACCCTACCTGAACGGTTCAGCGTGAACTGAGCGGACCTGATTAGGGGACAGAAAGAGGAGTTTAAAGATTTAATCAGGGAGGCGAAAGGGGGAAACTCGTGTCCGAAGTCCCCCGTGTATTACTACTTAGACAATGACGTACTAATGAGGAAGTGGCGACCCGACAAAGCCGGCGAAGATAAGGTATGGTTAGAGAAGCACCAAGTGTTAGTGCCAAAGGAGTTCAGGACGGCAATGCTAGAACTAGCCCACTCTGTAGATATGGCAGGGCACTTAGAGGTGAAGAAGACCTTAAATAAGGTGCAGGAGCACTTCTATTGGCTGAACGTGTGGAAAGATGTAAAGAGGTATTGTAGGACATGTTTGGCATGCCAATGTGCAGGTAAGCCGACTCCAGCTATACCGAAGGCACTTTTAAAGCCCATACCGGCGTTTGGTAATCCTTTTGAGAGGGTCTTGATAGACTGTGTAGGTCCGTTGCCAAGAACCAGAAAAGGCTACCAGTATTTACCGACCATAATGTGCACAGCCACCTGTTTCCCCCGAAGCGATCCCCCTGAGAAGAGTGACGTCACGAGCCGTTCTGAATAGACTACAGAGCTACATTGCGTGGGTAGGAATGCCCAAGGTAATCCAGACGGACCAGTGGAGCGTCTTCCAGTAGAAGTTGTTTAGGGAAACTGTGAAAGGATGGAGGGTAGAGCAAGTGCGCTCGTCACCGCATCACCCTTAGTCGCAGGGAGCGTTGGAGCATTTCAATGGAACGCTAAAGAGCTTGTTGAGGGTATACTGCGCTGAAGAAGGGAGTAAGTGAGACGTGGCATTACCATCCGTGTTGTTTGCCATCAGGGATGCGGTAGTGGAACCACTGTGATTCACCCCATTTCATTTTGGTGTACAGACACTCATTGAGGAGCCCAATGGGTGCAATGGGTGGAAGGAGCAGCTCACCGAAGATAGGCAGAAGGTGGATGTGGGACAATATGAAAAGACTTTTAGAGAGTGACTCTCTAGGGCCAGAGATTTGGCCAAGGAAAATCTGACAACGTCCAAAAGCGGATATGGTCAGATATCACGACAGGAAGGCAAAGGACAGGAGATTTCAGGAAGGAGATCAGGTGTTAATCCTCCTGCCGGCGAAAGGAAGTATATACGAGTTGAGATTTTGTGAAACCAAAATCGTATACCATCCAGAAGGCGCTAGGGAATGTGAATTATGTAATACATATGCCAGATCGTCCGAGGACGTCATAGGTTTGCCACGTGAACATGATAAAGAAGTACTATGACAGAGATAACCTCTATGCGAAGATGAACAGATGGAAACCCCATCGCAGATGACTGTGCTTTGTGTACTCACCTAATTGTGCTTGCAGGGGTTGAGCTTTGGCTCTTTGGTCCCGCAAAGGAGGAGGGAGACGGCAAAGGACTAGAGGAGGATAACGGTAAGTTAGAGAGGGCCGATGGCGCAAAGATATCGAATACGGAAAGCCTGGCCAAGATTAGTGAGCATCTGGGTCATTTGGAGGATGACCAATGCCAGGAACTAGTGGAGATCCTCCGGAGGAATAAGTCGTTATTCACGGACGTGCCCAGAAAACACCGTGGAACGGTGCATGAAGTAAATGTAGGGAGTGCTGACCCCATCAAGCAGCACCCTTACAGAGTTAACCCGGAGAAAGCAGCGGTGATGAGAGCAGAAGTAAAGTATTTGCTAGATGACGACTAGGCAGAGGTTAGCGACAGTGACTGGGGTTCACCGTGCCTCCTCGTAAAGAAGAGTGATGGTACGTACTGGTTCTGCACCGATTACAGGAAAGTGAATGCAGTCACATTCGCTGACTCGTTCCCGATACCACGCATAAATGATTGCATAGATCGGATTGGGAGTGCGTGGTATGTCTCAAAAATAGACCTGCTGAAGGGATACTACCAGATTCCCCTTTCCAAGGAAGTCAAGAGGGTTTCACGTTCGCGACACCCGACGGCTTGTACCAGTATAAAGTGGTGCCGTTCGGAATGAAGAATAGTGGCAGTTGTTTCCAAGGAGTAATGAATTAGGTATTACAAAGGATGTGCAGTGTACATCGATGATATCGTAGTGTTCGCTGATTCCTGGAAGGATCACGTGGATTGACTTTTAAATTTGTTCGATCGATTGGAGAAGGTCAACATGACGATCAACTTAGCAAAAAGCGAGTTCGGAAGAGCCCGCCTGGAGTACCTTGGATATATAGTAGGACAAGGAGAGGTTGCGTGTTCCGGTAAGAACAAAGGTAGAGGCCATTGACAACTTCCCAGTACCCAGGAGTAAGAAAGAATTGTTGAGATACATTGTGCAAAAATTTCTCCACCATAGCCGCTCTTATGACGAGTTTGCTATCAAAGAGCAAGAAGTGAGAGTGGAATGGAACAGCGCAAGAAGCGTTTGAAAAGACCAAAAGACTTTTGACCGAGGCGCCTGTACTAGTGTTGCCAAATTTTGGAGTGCCGTATACGTTATTTGTAGATGCCAGTAATATAGGGGTTGGAGCTGTATTGACGCAGCAAAGTGATGGAATTTATTGCCCCGTGTCCTTTTTCTCGAAGAAGTTCGTTAAGCACCAGAGGTCGTACAGTATGGTCGAGAAAGAGACCTTGGCACTGGTGATGGCACTGAAACATTTTGAAGTGTATGTGAGGGAGGGAGGAGACCCAGTGACGGTGTATACAGACCATAATTCCATAGTTTTCCTGAGAAAAGTGAAGCATGCGAACCAGAGGTTAACCAGGTGGTTTTTATTGCTCCAAGAGTATGACCTGATGTTAAAGCACATAAGAGGACGAGACAATGTAGTGGCTGATGCGTTATCTCGAGCCTAGCCACTGGAATAATTCTCAAAAACAAGGGGGAGGGAGTGTTATGATCCTAGGTAGCCTAAAAACGAGTCTCCCATTTGAGAATTATTCTATTAGGCCTGACCTGACTAGGAGGTCAAAGAAATATAGACATGAAGGTTCATATGTAAAATAATTGATTGGATATGATAGATAATTTAAGAATGTGTACAGTGAATAAGAAAATAAGTAAACGACTTGATATAAGATGTGGCGAGTTTGTTGGAGGCGTTAGGCTCGCTTGAGAGGAGCTTGAGCTCACTTGAGCTGAAGAAATCGTGAGGGGGAGAGCGTGCTCCGTTTGACCCCTTGTTAGAGAGGAGCCCCTGTTTGATATACCTTCAAGAGGAAGGAAGTGGACAGACGTCTCGACTGAGGAATCAGTTCGGAGGCATGTCAGTTCAAGTCAGGAATTGCAGAAGGTGTTGAGGGAGCAGTTAAAGCAGTTCTGGGGGTAGCCTGAGGCGCCCTAAGTGTCGCCGCCCCATCGAGGAGCGCCCTGCAGGAGACCTTTTAGTGGTAAGCATAATTTTAACCAGTTTACAGTGATTGCCTATAGCTGATAGTGTGCCCAGCGGTCGTAACGAATGTTTATTGATACATTAGGCATATGTTATTAAGGCAGAAGGCCTAAAATAAGAGAGTAAAGATGGAAGAACATCCTGGAGGGTGGAGCGATGTTTGTCCACTCCGACCACTAGAGGGCAACTGAGGACAGCTGCCTCGAGGGCCGCTGGGCCGGGCGGAGGATGGACCAGCCTAAACGTCAGTCGACACTCACAGCATGAAGAGAACAGAGAGATGTTGGGTGTAAACATATTGTGTGGTTTATTTCGTTTATGTGTTCATAGGGAAACATTTTTATTGGCGTGTCAATGGGTTGCAGGTTTGTCTAGGGAAGAAGTTGCTGAGAACGTCGAAGCCAGCAGAGAGGGAGTAGTTGATGAGACTCCAAGATTGTGGAAGGTACTAAGCTCTGTGGGAGAGCAGGCATATAGTGAGGAAAAGAACCTCAAGCTATGAGAAGAGGAGTAGTAGAATGAAGTTTCACACGCTTTTGTGATACCAATGGTGAAGCACCATTGCTGCTCAAGGAAGACTTCATGGTGTAGCGGCCTGGAAGAGCTGCGGAGGATCCTGGTAGATAAACCCAGAAGAACCTTATGATGTCAGGGTAGTGAACTTCCAGATGTGGACGAGAAGTTCTAGTTGACTAATTGTAGGGAGTTGGTAGAGTGTTTGGTTGCCATTAGCGTGCAAGACGCAGTGAAAGGTGTATGATTGATTACTATTTTTGTGCCAAGAAGTACTTTTACTTAAATATAGAGTTATGACCGCAGGCTGGATTACCTGCAGTGACATACATGTGTTCTAGGACTGATAGGGTGATTGAGTGATCATTGTTGTTTATCAGGGAATATTTATGTTGATGTTTATACATTTTTAGCCATAGGGTGAATTGCCTGCAGATATTTATATGTTCCAGAGTTGGTAGCGCCATATCATATTTTCTGCATGATTTACCCACTTGGTGAGGCTGATAGTGCAATATTGTCTTATAAGACTTGACCTACTTGATGAGGTTGGTATTATTAGGTGGTGAGTCAGGAGTTAGGATACCACTTGATAAGCAGATGATAGAGTCCTGATGGTATTGGAGTGCAACCTGACTACAATAGTTTAAAGTGTTGGAGATATATATTATTATACGTGTATATGTATTGTCCATGTGCCTTGTCCAGTAAATGTATTCAAATTTGCTGGTGTTTGCCCTTGTCCATCAGAATCTGCCACCGAATCTCACTATGCTGGAGTTCCGTAAGTTGCAGAGGGAGGATCTCTCATTAACACCATTATTCTTCCAGGCCGAGACTCAATCTGATAGTATTCCTGGGTTCTTTATAGAGAATCAATTGCTCTACAGCAGGTACCGACCCAGTAAACTAACGGAGAATGACGATTGGGCTAATGTCGATCAACTAGTAGTTCTCACCAGCCCGATATTCTACGCCTGGCCCAGGGAACGCTTTCTCACTATGGTTTTAATAAAACCTATCACGCCATCAGACAAGACTATTACTGGCCAGGTATGATTCAGGATGTAAAAACTTATGTACAACAGTGTCATACATGTCAGATGGCAGGAAAACCCAACATCTCTTCCCAAGGCTCCTTTGATTCCTATCCCGGTGCCTTCGGAACCCTTTCGCAGACTCATCATAGACTGTGTTGGTCCTTTACCCCGGACCAGTTCTGGCAACGCTTATATACTAACCATCCTGTGTCCAAATACCAGATTCCCCATAGCAGTTCCTGTAAAGAACATTACGGCTGCTACGGTGGTGAAGCAACTGTTGAAGATCTTTACACAATATGGTTTTCCTCGGGAGATTCAAAGTGACTGCGGCACCAACTTCACCAGTGATCTCTTCAAGAAGACACTGGAAGAATTCAACATTACTCAGGTATTGTCCAGCCCCTATCATCCTGCTTCACAGGGTTCTCTTGAACGTAGTCACCAAACTATAAAATCACTCCTTAAGAAATTTTGAAATGAAACCATGAAAGACTGGGATAAACAACTTAACATCATCATGTGTATTTTCAGAAGTCTCCCAAATGAGTCTCTAGGAGTGTCTCCTTATGAGATGCTCTACGGACGTAAGTGTCGTACTCCTCTCAAAGCTTTTAAAGACTCTCTACGTAATGCCACCTTCAGTGACCCTCAGAATGTGCCCCAGTTTCTTCAAAACTGAAAGCACCTTCCAGAGAGTACATAAATTTGCCAATGATAATTTATTAAAAGCTCAAGATAGAATTAAGACTCATTTTGACAAACATAGTAAAATCAGGAAATTTAAAGCAGGAGACTTCGTTTTAGCATATTTTCCGATCCCTGGTTCTCCATTGCAAAATAAGTTTTCAGGACCTTACCGCATCAAGGAGTGCAGAAACAACCATAACTATGTTCTTGAGACTCCAGATAGGCGGCGGAGGACACAGTTGTGCCAGGTCAATCTTTTGAAGAAGTATAAAGGTACACCCCCACTGTATTAGTATCTCTCTCTCCACCTTTCAAGATCCATACCTCCACAGTGAGACCTTCCCTGCTTCTCCTCCTGGAAGCACTAACTCTGAGTTAGTACCTTCCAACTCGGAAATTCTTACAGATCTTCCTAAATATTTGCAGGACTGTAACAGTGCTCCTCTCATCAGTCTTCCAAGAACATCAGAAGTTGTTCAGTGATGATCCCCAGGAATGTAATGTGGTTCAACACGACATCCAGCTACTTTCCTAATACCCGGCCGATTCGTCAACCCTTCTACCGCATCAGCCCATACAAAAAGGAAGTTATGCGTGCTGAGGTACAGTACCTTCTGAATCATGGGCTGGCCACCTCTTGTGAGTCCCCTTGGGCCTCACCCTGCATCTTGGTGCCGAAACCTCACGGTAAAGTAAGATTATGTACCGACTATAGGAAACTGAACCTTGTGACCGTCAAGGATGCTTACCCTTTACCTCGTATAGATGATATCCTTGACGCCGTAGGTAATGCTACTTATCTCTTCCAGATTGACTTGTTAAAGGGCTACTATCAGATTAGTCTCACAGAGCGGACTAAGGAAATATCTGCCTTCACCACTCCTTTTGGCCTGTGCAGATATGAACGCCTTCCTTTTGGACTGTGTAATGCCCCGGCCACCTTCCAGCGAGCTGTCAACCGCGTCATCCATGGCCTAGATCACACCTACGCCTACTTGGATGACATCGTTGTGGCAACTGACACCTGGAACGAACATCTGCTCCAGCTGCAACGATTGTTCTCCAAGCTCCTGACAGCTGGCCTTACCATCAACTTGGGCAAGTCCGCCTTTGCTAAAGGTAATGTGCGTTATCTTGGACATGTGATAGGAAATGGCAGCCTAGCTCCTTTAGACATTCATACTCAAGCCATTCAGCATTACCCTCAACCTACAACCAGGAAGCAGCTCCTGCGCTTTCTTGGCCTTGCATCTTACTATCGTAGGTTTGTAAAAAGTTTCAGTACGGTAGCGACACCACTGATTAATCTGACCAGCCCCAAGCAACGGTATCATTGGACCATTCAACAGACCGTTGCCTTTGAACAACTAAAGTCTCTGCTATGTTCTAATCCCATTCTCGCCTCTCCAGATATTACGAAGCCCTTCATCATCAATGTCGACGCAAGTAGCACCGGCATCGGGGGCGTTCTAATGCAACAGCGTGGCGAAGAGGTTCTTCCTCTCAGCTACAAATTGAAGACTCATCAGAGGAACTATAGCACCATAGAAAAAGAACTCCTCTTCATCGTCCTGAACCTTCAACATTTCGAACCTTACCTACAAGGTAATCGGTTCATTACCATCTATTCAGACCACAATCCCTTACGATTTCTGCAACAAGTCCAATTCAGCAATCAATGTCTTCTACGCTGGGCTCTGTACCTACAGAACTTTAACCAGGAGATATTCTTCATTAAGGGCTCGGATAACATCATAGCAGACATCCTCTCCGGAGTCTACGAGGTAGAGGCAGCTACTCCTACCACTCTACCGTCTAATGAAGTAACTTAACCCATAAGAGAAGCCTTCGGGGGAGAGCTGTGACAGTAATCTCTTTCAAGAGAGATTTAGCCTGCTCCTTCCTACATCGCGTTACTTCTATACTTCTGCAACACCATGATACCACATTCAAGAATAGCATATAAGTGGAATAACAGACATCTCTACAGGGGGTACACTACCTACTCTCATTCTCCTCACCCCCCCCTCCCTCACTGTCGGCGCACCACCTCGTCGATCACCAAACGACCACTTCAAACCAACACTCTCCCCATTAGTGAATCAGCGACTTCACGCGACTCCAGCGCCATCTGCATCATCTATATTTAATCTCGCACGAGCAGTTGGCCTAAGAATATCCTTGTGCTCTCGAGCTGACGCCTCTATCTAAGCCTACGTCCTGTATATTAGTAGAGGTTTCAGCCAGCCCACTGTTCTCAGCACCTTTAACTAATTTTTGTTTTGCTTATTGTAGAGTAAAGTAATCATTATTTTATTTTATATTGTGTTTTGTCTTTGTATATATTTTGATCCGCACTGTACATAGCCAAGGGATTATCTTTATTTTGTTTATATTTGTATAAAGTTAATTATTTATAAGATTTGTTTTGCGTGTTTTTCCCTTTCACTTTACCACAGGAGACAACCGCCAAACAGTCAACATTTTGTTTCTCTTTTTTTTAATGTGATTTGCATTTACACCAGCCATAGAGAAGACTGCCTTAACACCTACATTTCTCGTATATATATATATATATATATATATATATATATATATGTAATATATATATATATATATATGTAATATATATATATATATATATATATATGTAATATATATATATATATATATATGTAATATATATATATATATATATATATATATGTAATATATATATATATATATATATATATATATATATATATATATATATATATGTATATATATATATATATATATATATATATATATATATATATATATGTATATATATATATATATATATATATATATATATATATATATATATATATATATGTAATATATATATATTTATATATATATATATATGTAATATATATATATTTATATATATATATATATATATATATATATATATATATATATATATATATATATATATATATGTAATATATATATATTTATATATATATATATATATATATATATATATATATATATATATATGTGTGTGTGTGTGTGTGTGTGTGTGTGTGTGTGTGTGTTTACTAGTTGTGTTTTTGCGGGGGTTGAGCTTTGCTCTTTCAGCCCGCCTCTCAACTGCCAATCAACTGTTTACTAACTACTTTTTTTTTTCCCCCCCCACACCACACACACACACCCCAGGAAGCAGCCCGTGACAGCTGACTAACTCCCAGGTACCTATTTACTGCTAGGTAACAGGGGCACTTAGGGTGAAAGAAACTTTGCCCATTTGTTTCTGCCTCGTGCGGGAATCGAACCCGCGCCACAGAATTACGAGCCCTGTGTGTGTGTGTGTGTGTGTGTGTGTGTGTGTGTGTGTGTGTGTGTGTGTGTGTGTGTGTGTGTGTGTGTGTGTGTAAGCTGCATGAATGCGCAAGCCATGTATCACTAAGAACTCTTTTAACCCGGCCAGAATTCAAACCCATGCCATCCAGGATCACCCCTAAATGTACACAGTATCGTGACCACCGCACCAATGATCAATAATCGTCTAGACGATCACTGGTGCGGTGGTCACGGTACTGTGTACGTTTAGGGGTGATCCTGGACAGCATGGGTTCGAATCCTGGCCGGGTCAAAAGAGTTCTTAGTGATTATATATATATATATATATATATATATATATATATATATATATATATATATATATATATATATATATATATATATATATATATATATATATATATTAGTATATTTTGGTAGCAGTCTTTCCTGTAGACATATATTATTAAATATGACCGAAAAAGTAAGATTAATAATTCTAACACGAATTTTCTCAATCTTTCGTACATTACGCTTCACTGTTGGAGGTAAATAAAAAATCACTTCTCCAAAATTCATTTTTATTTCTAGTCTGACGCGACACGGGCGCGTTTCGTAAAACTTATTACATTTTCAAAGACTTCACAAATACACAACTGATTAGAACTTGCGTATCTCTGATTTTATATCTACATTTGAGTGAGGTGGGAGGGGTGATGTGGCATTAACACAAGACAGAACAAGAGGGGATATTAATAGGGTATTAAAAGTATCAACACAAGACAGAACAGAAACAATGGGTATTGAATAGAAGTGTTTGTAGAAAGCCTATTGGTCCATATTTCTTGATGCTTCTATTTTGGAGCGGAGTCTTGAGGTGGGTAGAATATAGTTGTGCAATAATTGGCTGTTGATTGCTGGTGTTGACTTCTTGATGTGTAGTGCCTCGCAAACGTCAAGCCGCCTGCTATCGCTGTATCTATCGATGATTTCTGTGTTGTTTACTAGGATTTCTCTGGCGATGGTTTGGTTATGGGAAGAGATTATATGTTCCTTAATGGAGCCCTGTTGCTTATGCATCGTTAAACGCCTAGAAAGAGATGTTGTTGTCTTGCCTATATACTAGGTTTTTTGGAGCTTACAGTCCCCAAGTGGGCATTTGAAGGCATAGACGACGTTAGTCTCTTTTAAAGCGTTCTGTTTTGTGTCTGGAGAGTTTCTCATGAGTAGGCTGGCCGTTTTTCTGGTTTTATAGTATAAAACCCAGGTTTTTTCTGGTTTTACTATTAAACCAGAAAAACGGCCAGCCTACTCATGAGAAACTCTCCAGACACAAAACAGAACGCTTTAAAAGAGACTAACGTCGTCTATGCCTTCAAATGCCCACTTGGGGACTGTAAGCTCCAAAAAACCTAGTATATAGGCAAGACAACAACATCTCTTTCTAGGCGTTTAACGATGCATAAGCAACAGGGCTCCATTAAGGAACATATAATCTCTTCCCATAACCAAACCATCGCCAGAGAAATCCTAGTAAACAACACAGAAATCATCGATAGATACAGCGATAGCAGGCGGCTTGACGTTTGCGAGGCACTACACATCAAGAAGTCAACACCAGCAATCAACAGCCAATTATTGCACAACTATATTCTACCCACCTCAAGACTCCGCTCCAATATAGAAGCATCAAGAAATATGGACCAATAGGCTTTCTACAAACACTTCTATTCAATATCCATTGTTTCGTGTTCTGTCTTGTGTTGATGAAATTAATACCCTATTAATACTCTTGTTCTGTCTTGTGTTGATGAAATTAATACACTATTAATACCACATCTTGTTCTGTCTTGTGTTAATGCCACATAACCCCTTCCACCTCACTCAAATGTAGATATAAAATCGGAGATGCGTAAGTTCTATTCAGTTGTGTATTTGTGAACTAAAGTCTTTGAAAATGTAGTATTTTTTACGAAACGCGCTCGTGTCGCGTCAGACTAGAAATAAAAATGAATTTTGGAGAATTGATTTTTTATTTACCTCCAACAGTGAAACGAAATGTACTAAAGATTGAGAAAATTCGTGTTAGAATTATTAATCTTACTTTTTTGGTCATATTTAATAATATATATGTATATATATATATATATATATATATATATATATAAATATATATATATATATATATTTTTTTTTTTTTTTTTTTTTTTTTTTTTTTTTTTTTTTTTTTTTTTTTTTTTTAAATTTATATAGGGAAGGGAGTACCACCTCTGGCCGGAAGAAGGGGGACCCATAGCCTCGGAGGAAACCACACATAACGCATTGGAGGGAATGTGGGTCCCCTCCAATACAGTTTCTGTGTGCTTTTCTCCTACCACCCCCTTCCCTTTTTTTTTTTTTTTTCTTTTTTTTTTTCTTTTTTTTTTTTTTCCTTTATTGTGTATTTAAAGGTTACAAAACATACAAGACAAATGCCTAAAGGTTATGGATCTCTTGAAGCTCCTCCGCTTCTGGACAGGAACCGAGGACGCAGCAAGCATTTCCCCTCTGGATCGCCACACTGAGACGCTGAAATAAAAAACTGGAAGCCCTTGGGTCTCTGGTGACGTCAATGAGCTTGGACCCCAATTCCTTGAGAAATCCCAAGGCACTCTTGCCCCAGGGGCCATGCGTCTCAGACGCTATGGGAACAAAGAGGTATTGACCTTCCAGTCGCCTGTACTTGAGTGATTTTGCTGTTTCCCTGTGGTTGGCCGCCCCACCTGCTTGATCAGCTCCGAAGTGTACATAGGTGTCAGCCAGGGTGGATACACATGTGTAGTCCCACACCAACTGTCTACCCTCCTTCCATGAGTATATGGTGATGCCATCAGGGCGAAGTGCTGGGAAATCCGGGTTTTGGACCCCTAGGATGCGAGGTTCTCTCTCCGCTGGGCACCCAGCTGAGACGAGGCTTCTCTTGATGATGTCATTGACCTCGTTGTGTCTTGCATGCCAGCCCTTTGTGCTTCCGCAATGCAACCCATGCAGTCCGTATTGGTCTGCTTCCACCCTGTTGCAAATACACTTGTATTCAGTGTGAATTGGGGCACCAAGGCGGAGGGCCACTGCAACACGAAGGGATTCTGGATCTAGGCGCGTGCCCATTGCAGACATGGGTACTGCCAGGAGGAAGTCTCCTGCATGGGGGGCACGCACTGCTCTGAGGCGGGCTTTCTCCTTGTCTGATGTTGCGACGCTTAGCATGGCATCAGCTACTTTTTCCACTAGAGGGTGGTCCCAGCCGGACTGTTTGTGTTGTTTTGTTGGCTCTATAATGGTTGCTGGGGCTGCAAGAACATTCCACTGATTTGAACATTCAGTGAAAGCAGGATCGTGTATTCCTGCTGAATCTCTCAGGGTTGCAGGTAAAATATCTCTGACGAGGTCGTGCGATGCATGAGAGGAGGAAAGGAAGGCTGGTAGAGCAATTTGGGAGGCTGTGCGGACACCAAGGCCGCCGAGTCTTACAGGAAGGGTTGCTTGCTCCCACTGAGAGTCGTCCAATGGCAGGTTCAGGACTTTCACCAGCATGGACCTTAGAAGGGTGTCATACACATTTAACTTAGGGCTGCTGTAGGATGGAGAACATCTCAGAAAGTAGGTCAACTTAGGGAGAGACAGGCATCTTGTAAGGAGAAAGAGAGCATCATGGGCATCAATCTTGTCAATCCTGTCCTGCATTCTCTTTAGGTCAGTGATTTTTGCAGCCAGGACCTCCTCGATTGCTCGTGGGCCAATGGGGGCACCCAGGAGAGTGCAGTCCGGTGGTTCGACAACGAGAATGTCTGGAAGAGCATTTTGTATTTGCCCAGTGATGTCTGGGTTGCGGGAGATTATTTCACATTTGGATGCATTGAGAATGAGGCCTAAGGCTGCTCCCTGCTCCTGGATTTTCCTTATATCCCCCAAAATGGTTTCCGGAGTTCCAGCTAGAGTGCCATCATCCAGGTACCAGATGTTTAGCTCGCTTGTCAGACTATCAGTGACCTCTTTGATAGCTAGGCAGAAAAGGAGGGGGGCTAAGGGGTCACCTTGTTGGACACCTTCACAGGAGTTTATTTCATGCTCCCCAAAAAGAAGCTTAGAGTCCCCACTGTAGCACGATCGGATGAATGGGTAAAGGGGACGGAAATGGTTGTGTACAGCCCTGAGGACAGCGTCTCGTCTGACTTGATTGAAGGCATTTTTGAAGTCAAGCTTTACTAGTGCCTTCTGGTCCGGGAGATCAACAATGTAAGCCCGCGCTGCATGTGCTGCAGCTTCACAACCTAGGGGAATCCCAAACCCGAGCTGATGAGGTTTCAGCAAGGTGGCTGCTTCCTGGCTGATAGATCTCACTGCAGCCTTAGCTACAAGGCGTCGGAGGGTGTTGCCAACGGCAATGGGCCTGATACCCCTATCCTTCTTCTTTAGAGCACAGAGTGCTGCTCCATAAAAGACAGGCCTGATGTCCTCAGGGATGCCGCCAGCCAAACACATGTTGGAGAATCTGGTAAGTTCCACTAGAAGATCCTTTGCAGCATCTCCAAGCACCGGGTTCAGCATTTGTTTGATGTGCTGGGGTCTTAGGCCTGTAAAGCCCCTGCTGAACCTGTTGGGAAAGACATGGCTGCTTTGTACACCTCAGATTCTCGAACAGTCAAGGGTTCTATGCCAGCATTGTTTTCCTGGGGATCCCTGCTGCTGTCGGGGGCTCTGGGTGGGTGTTTGTCTTGAAGAGCCTCTGCTGTCGTGGCGTTCCTGGGGGCAATAGTGTCATCGCTGGTCATGATTCTGATGGCACCTGTGGTATTGCCCTCTTCTATTTTCCTGGTGATCTGTGCTCTCATTTTGTGGTTCTCAGGTGAGTTATTGTTGGTGGTCCTGCGGCTGGTGTTCTTGGCACGAGGGGGGAGGCGGACCAGGTTGTCTGCTCTGGGGAATTCATTAAGTGCCCTGATTACAGAGGTTGCTAATGACTTGTCTCTCCTGGGCGGTAATGCTAGGCATGCATTCCCAAATAGAAGGAGATTGTGCCATGCTCCAATGGTTCTAGGAGCATTGTTGACCTTTGTCAGCAGACTGGTGAGTTTGGCTGCTGCTTGATGACGGGCAGCCTTGGGGATGTGGGGCAAGGTCCTGGTGGACGTCGCTTTGATTGCTTCAAGCAGATTATCTGCTGAAATGAAGTTGAGGGAGGTATTGTTCCTCGCTCCTGCAGCAGGTTGTCCATCGTCATTGCCCCGGGGCAGGCGCCTAGACCCTAGACAACCACCTGAATTGAGAGAATGATAGCGGACAGTTCCATTTGAATTGAGACGATACCGTCTGTCACACACTTGACAGTTCCCTCTTGGGTGGCCATCTTCTTGGCTGGAAAGAGGCTGTGTGTCAGGTGCGACATGTGCCATGCCTAGATGTGATGACGCCTGGCTGCCCGCTGAGTGCACCCTCTCCTTCCCAGATGGAGAGTAACACGGCAAGCATTACCCTCCTGGGGGAGTTGGGCATAATATATATATATATATATATATATATATATATATATATATATGACCGAAAAGGTAAGATTAATAATTCTAACACGAATCTTCTGAATATTTCTTATGTTTTTCTTCACTGTCGGTGGTAATATAAATAACAATTCTCCAAAATTAATTTTGTAATTGTCTGATGCCTGAACGCGTTTCGTAATTCGTATTACATTTTCAAAGACTTAATTTACACACAAATTCTTTGTATTTATACTTTATTGGATGAGGTGATATGGTACAAAAGTTTTGGGTGAGGTGACAAACACAAGACAGAACACGGAACAATGGGTATAAATTGAATAAGTGAACATATGAATGGAAGTAACTGCAGAAGGTCTATTGGCCCATACTTCCTCTTGCTCCTTCCATATTGGTTCGGGGACTTGAAGTAGGTAGAATATAGTTGTGCATTAATTGGCTGTTGATTGCTGGTGTTGACTTTTTGATGTGTAGTGCCTCGCTGATGTCAAGCCGCCTGCTATCGCCGTACCTATCGATGATTTCTGTGTTCTTTATTAAGATTTCTCTGGTGATGATCTGGTTGTGAGAAGCGATTATGTGTTCCTTGATGGCTCCCTGTTGCTTATGCATTGTTAGTCGCCTAGAAACAGACGTTGTTTTCTTGCCTATATACTGAGTTCTTTGGAGCTTACAGTCCCCAAGTGGACATTTAAAGGCATAGAAGACGTTGGTCTCCTTCAAAGCGTTCTGCTTGGTGTCAGGCGATTTTTTTATGAGTAGATTGGCCGTTTTTTTGGTTTTATAATAAATTATCAATTGTATATTCTGATTTTTGTCTGTAGGGATGACGTTCCTATGAACAATATCTTTCAGGACCCTTTCCTCCGTTTTATGAGCCGCCGAAAAGAAGTTCCTGTAAAATAGTCTAATTGGGGGTACAAGTGTTGTGTTGTTGACTCTTCAGAAGTTGCATGGCGTTTTAACTTTTCATTTTATGATGTCTTCAACGAAACCGTTAGAGAAGCCGTTGTTGACTAGGACTTGCCTTACCCTACAGAGTTCTTCATCGACTTCTTTCCATCCTGAGCTATGGCTTATAGCATGGTCGACGTAAGCATTGACAACACTCCTCTTGTACCTGTCTGGGCAGTCACTATTGACATTGAGGCACGTTCCTATGTTTGTTTCTTTGGTGTAGACTGCAGTATGGAAGCCTCCGCTCCTTTCCATGACAGTTACATCCAGAAAGGGCAGCTTCCCATTGTTCTCCATCTCGTACGTGAAACTCAACACAGAATTCTGCTCAAATGCCTCCTTCAGCTGCTGCAGATCTCTGATATCAAGTACCTGTGTAAAAATGTCGTCAACATACCTGCAGTATATGGCGGGTTTCCAGCCCATGTCAACTAAGACCCTCTGTTCGATGGTGCCCATGTAGATGTTCGCAAACAGGACACCTAGGGGAGAACCCATGGCGACCCCAGCTACTTGCTTATACATGTGCCCATCCAGGCTCACGAAGGGTGCCGTTTTAGTGCAGGCTTGGAGTAGTTTCCTCAGTATGCTTTCTGACATGTCAAGAGGAGTGCAAGCCGGGTCACGATACACTGTATACACGATATGACCTGGTATGGGTGATTATCCATGTGTACCATGTACCATAGGCACATGTGTACCTATGAGTGTGTGTGTATGTGTATGCGTGTGTGTGTGTGTGTGTGTGTGTGTGTGTGTGTGTGTGTGTGTGTGTGTGTGTGTGTGTGTGTGTACTCACCTATTTGTACTCACCTATTTGTGCTTGCGGGGGTTGAGCTTTGGCTCTTTGGTCCCGCCTCTCAACTGTCAGTCAACTGGTGTACAGATTCCTGAGCCTACTGGGCTCTATCATATCTACATTTAAAACTGTGTATGGAGTCAGCCTCCACCACATCACTGCCTAGTGCATTCCATCCGTTAACTACTCTGACACTGAAAAAGTTCCTTCTAACGTCTCTGTGGCTCATGTGGGTACTCAGTTTCCACCTGTGTCCCCTTGTTCGCGTCCCACCAGTGTTGAATAGTTTATCCTTGTTTACCCGGTCGATTCCTCTGAGGATTTTGTAGGTTGTGATCATGTCTCACCTTACTCTTCTGTCTTCCAGTGTCGTAAGGTGCATTTCCCGCAGCCTTTCCTCGTAACTCATGCCTCTTAGTTCTGGGACTAGTCTAGTGGCATACCTTTGGACTTTTTCCAGCTTCGTCTTGTGCTTGACAAGGTACGGGCTCCATGCTGGGACCGCATACTCCAGGATTGGTCTTACATATGTGGTGTACAAGATTCTGAATGATTCCTTACACAGGTTCCTGAACGCTGTTCTGATGTTAGTCAGCCTCGCATATGCCGCAGACGTTATTCTTTTTATGTGGGCTTCAGGAGACAGGTTTGGTGTGATATCAACTCCTAAATCTTTCTCTCTGTTCGTTTCATTAAGTACTTCATCTCCTATTCTGTATCCTGTGTTTGGCTTCCTATTTCCTCTGCCTAATTTCATTACTTTGCATTTACTCGGGCTGAACTTCAACAGCCATTTGTTGGACCATTCACTCAGTCTGTCTAGGTCATCTTGTAGCCTCCTACTATCGTCCTCAGTTTCAATCCTCCTCATAATTTTTGCATCATCGGCAAACATTGAGAGAAACGATTCTATACCCTCCGGAAGATCATTTACATATATCAGAAACAGTATAGGTCCAAGGACTGACCCCTGCGGTACTCCACTCGTAACGTCTCGCCAATCTGAGACCTCACCACTCACACTGACTCGTTGTCTCCTTTTACTTAGGTACTCCTGTATCCAACGGAGTACCTTCCCTTTCACTCCAGCCTGCATCTCCAGAGTTTTCACTAGCCTCTTGTGTGGCACTGTGTCAAAGGCTTTCTGACAATCCAAAAATATGCAGTCTGCCCACCCTTCTCTTTCTTGCCTTATTTTTGTTGCCTGGTCGTAGAATTCAAGTAACCCTGTGAGGCAGGACCTGCCATCCCTGAATCCATGTTGATGCTGTGTTACAAAGTTCTTTCGCTCCAGATGCTCCACTAGCTTTCTTCGCACAATCTTCTCCATCATCTTGCATGGTATGCAGGTTACCCTGGAAACACAAACCGAAACTGTCTCTATTTTCCGCTTGTTACAACTTGTAATAAAGTTGTTACATCTTGGCTTAACGTGTTTATGACGTATTAGAACGTTGTTACAACTTGCTATATTGGTTGTTATAACTGGTTAGGTGTTAAAACTTGTTCGAACGTTGTACCAACGTGGTAGTTTCGGTGTGTGTTTGGCGGGTAGGGACACTGGCCTGTTTTTCAGTGCCTCCTGTCTATCCCCTTTCTTGTATATCGGGACTACGTTAGCTGCTTTCCAAATTTCTGGCAGTTCCTCTGTTGCCAGTGATTTGTTATACACCATGGAAAGCGGGAGGTACAGTTCTTCTGCTCCTTCCTTTAGTATCCAAGGGGAGATTCCATCTGGGCCTATAGCCTTTGTCACATCCAATTAAAGTAAACACTTCCTTACTTCCCCGCTGGTAATCTCAAACTCTTCCAGTGGTTCCTGGTTAGCTATTCCCTCTCTTATCTCTGGGATTTCTCCTTGCTCTAAGGTGAAGACCTCTTGGAATTTCTTATTCAGTTCCTCACACACTTCCTTGTCGTTTGTAGTGAATCCTTCTGCCCCTATCCTTAATTTCATAACCTGTTCCTTTACTGTTGTTTTTCTCCTGATGTGGCTATGCAGCAATTTAGGCTGAGTCTTTGCCTTGCTTGCGATGTCATTTTCGTATTGTCTTTCTGCCTCTCTTCTCATCCTGACATATTCATTCCTGGCATTCTGGTATCTTTCTCTGCTCTCCAGTGTCCTGTTATTCCTATAGTTTCTCCATGCCCTTTTACTTTGCTGCTTAGCTAGCCTACATCTCTGATTAAACCATGGGTTTCTCATCTTCATTTTACTGTTTTCCTTTTGGACTGGGACAAACTTGTTTGCTGTGTGTGTGTGTGTGTGTGTGTGTGTGTGTGTGTGTGTGTGTGTGTGTGTGTTTCTTTGTTTGCTTTACATGAATCTGATCGACTAACATGTGTATATTTGATTATTATTGAGTAAACACATTAATGGAGAATGGCCTGGTATGGGTGATAATCCATGTGTACCATGCACCATAGGCACATGTGTACCTAGGTGTGTGTGTGTGTGTGTGTGTGTGTGTGTGTGTGTGTGTGTGTTTGTTTGTTTATGTTATATGAATTTGATAGATTATCACGTGTACATGTGAGTATCAATGTGTACACACATTGATACACACAGTCCGGGTCATGGGATGGTAGACTCGTCGCGCGTTGCTCGTTCGATTAAGCTTCATATTTCGGGACATTAGAGGGATACACGGAAAATTCGTTGATTAGTGATTATACAAAGTGCAACACACCGATTAGAAACTACAAAATTCATGGATTGCGTCCGATAGTGCAAATTAGTCAAGACCAGGGGTAGGACATCAGTGTCAAGACAAGCACGTGGCGCCACTGATTGGTCAGAGGGTACGCAACTTGATGTGACAGTGAAGACGAAAACTAATAGTGAATAGAATAGTGAGGAAGTGAGTCTAAAACGTGCAGCATTAGAGCTATACCGGTGCTAAGGGGAACAAGAAACTGATTACTGGTGGTATAAGGAATAAGAGGGAGGTATCTACGCCTGGCAGCAGCGTGGACTCCAGCAGGCCTACGAGACGTCAACGGTACTTCTATCATATGTTTGTGTTGTGGGGGGGGGGGGGGGGAGAGTGGATTGATGGTGAGGCCTCTCAATAAGTCAGTACACCACTAGTGTACAGACTTAATGTATTATAATAGTTAGTCTTGGATATAAGTAACAAACATAAACGAACCTCAAGACACCGTATACGGCTCACGGCTCACGTGGGTTCTCGTTTCGTGGCACCCAAGTGGGAACAAAAAAAAAACTACACAACCCCCTACCTTCTCTCACCCCTACCCCCACCCCCCTAACTGTAGCACCTCCAACAGTACAGTACTCCAACAGTACCCTTTAGTCTTCAACAGAGTGCAGGGTTTATATAATATCATATCAAAGTCACTAAAGCATTCCATTCAATGATACAAGAGAAATTGGTAGACAGGAGGCTAGGGCCTTAATATGACCTCACCGGACAAGCCGCTAAGTCCCCTAGATCTCCCCCCCCCCCCCCCACAGTAAACTGAAGACAACACCCTCACATACACGCACACGCTCACACACACACACATACACATACACACATACACACACACACACACACACACACACACACACACACACACACACACACACACACACACACACACACACACACAAAATAAGGCAAGAAAGAGAAGGGTGGGCAGATTACATATTTTTGGATTATCAGAAAGCCTTTGATACAGTGCCACACAAGAGGCTAGTGCGAAAGTTGGAGATGCAGGCTGGAGTAAAAGGGAAGGTACTCCGGTGGATAGAGGAGTCCCTAAGCAACTGGAGACAACGAGTCTGTGTGAGGGGTGAGGTCTCAGATTGGCGAGACGTCACAAGTGGAGTCCCGCAGGGGTCAGTCCTTGGACCTATACTGTTTCTGGTATATGTAAATGATCTCCCAGAGGGTATAGATTCGTTCCTCTCAATGTTTGCCGACAATGCAAAAATTATGAGGAGGATTGAAACAGAGGATGATAGTAGGAGGCTACAAGATGACCTAGATAGACTGAGTGAATGGTCCAACAAATGGCTGTTGAAGTTCAACCCGAGTAAATGCAAAGTAATGAAACTAGGCAGTGGAAACAGGAAGCCAGACACAGGATACAGAATAGGAGACAAAGAACTTAATGAAACAGACAGAGAGAAAGATGTAGGAGTTGATATCACACCAAACCTGTCTCCTGAAGCCCACATAAAAAGAATAACGTCTGCGGCATATGCGAGGCTGGCTAACATCAGAACGGCGTTCAGGAACCTGAGTAAGGAATCATTCAGAATCTTGAACACCACATATGTAAGACCAATCCCGGAGTATGCGGCCCCAGCATGGAGCCCGTACCTTGGCAAGCACAAGACGAAGCTGGAAAAAGTCCAAAGGTATGCCTCTAGACTAGTATCAGAACTACGAGGCATGAGTTATGAGAAAAGGCTGCGGGAAATGAACCTTACGACACTGGAAGACAGAAGAGTAAAGGGGGACATGATCTCAACCTACAAAATCTTCAGGGGAATCGACCGGGTAAACAAGGATGAACTATTCAACACTGGAGGGACGCGAACAAGGAGACACAGGTGGAAGCTGAGTACCCATATGAGCCACAGAGACATTAGAAAGAACTTTTTTAGTGTCAGTGTAGTTAGTAAATGGAAAGCACTAGGAAATGATGTGGTGGAGGCTGACTCCATACACAGTTTCAAATGTAGATATGATAGAGCCCAGTAGGCTCAGGAATCTGTACACCAGTTGATTGACGGTTGAAAGGCGGGACCAAAGAGCCAAAGCTCAGCCCCCGCAAGCACAATTAGGTGAGTACAATTAGGTGAGTAAACACACACATGTTTGCTGACGACGCCAAGATTATGAGAAGGATTAAGACTGAGGAGGACAGCTTGAGGCTTCAAAACGACCTGGACATGATGCAGGAATGGTCGAACAAATAGCTGTTAGAGTTTAACCCAAGCAAATGTAATGAAATGAAGATAGGGGTAGGAAGCAGGAGACCAGATACAAGGTATCATTTGGGAGATGAAATAATTCAAGAGTCAGAGAGAGAGAAAGACCTGGAGGTTGATATCACACCAGACCTGTCCCCTGAAGCTCATATCAAGAGGATAACATCAGCAGCATATGCCAGGTTGGCTAACATAAGAACGACCTTTAGAAACTTGTGTAAGGAATCTTTCAGAACATTATATACCACATATGTCAGACCAATCCTGGAGTATGCAGCTCCAGCATGGAATCCATATCTAGTCAAGCATAAGACTAAACTGGAAAAGGTTCAAAGGTTTGCCACCAGACTAATACCCGAGCTGAGAGGTATGAGCTACGAGGAGAGACTACGGGAATTAAACCTCACTTCGCTGGAAGACAGAAAAGTTAAGGGGGACATGATCACCACATTCAAGATTCTGAAGGGAATTGATAGGGTAGATAAAAACAAGCTATTTAACACAAGGGGTACACGCACAAGGGGACACAGGTGGAAACTGAGTGCCCAAATGAGCCACAGAGATATTAGAAAGAACTTTTTAGTGTCAGAGTGGTTGTCAAATGGAATGCATTAGGAAGTGATGTGGTGGAGGCTGACTCCATACACAGTTTCAAGTGTAGATATGATAGAGCCCAATAGGCTCAGGAATCTGTACACCTGTTGATTGACGGTGGAGAGGCGGGACCAAAGAGCCAGAGCTCAACCCCCGCAAACACAACTAGGTGAGTACACATACACACACACACACACACACACACACACACACACACGCACACACACACACACACACACACACACACACACACACACACACACACAGCATAGAACCCACAAGGATGAGAGGAAATGACGAACCAGAGAGACTCGACCTGGTCTTCACCCTGAACGACTCTGACATAAGAGAAATCGGTTTTGAGGCCCAAGTAGGAATGAGCAACCACAGTGTACTGGTGTTTGAGCACCTGATTGAAGAAGGGTTATTGAACTCGAGGAGGGATACGGAAACCAAAAGGTTAGCATACCGAAAGGGAAACTATGAGGAGATAAGAAAATTCCTAACAGATATAGCATGGGAAACAGAGCTCAGGGAAAGGACGGCCCAAGATATGATGGACTACATCACGCAAAAATGCAAGGACGCAGCAAACAAGTTTGTCCCAGCCCAAAAGGAAAACAGTGAAATGAAGATGAGAAACCCATGGTTTAATCAGAGATGTAGGCTAGCTAAGCAGCAAAGTAAAAGGGCATGGAGAAACTATAGGAATAACAGGACACTGGAGAGCAGAGAAAGATACCAGAATGCCAGGAATGAATATGTCAGGATGAGAAGAGAGGCAGAAAGACAATACGAAAATGACATCGCAAGCAAGGCAAAGACTCAGCCTAAATTGCTGCATAGCCACATCAGGAGAAAAACAACAGTAAAGGAACAGGTTATGAAATTAAGGATAGGGGCGGAAGGATTCACTACAAATGACAAGGAAGTGTGTGAGGAACTGAATAAGAAATTCCAAGAGGTCTTCACCTTAGAACAAGGAGAAATCCCAGAGATAAGAGAGGGAATAGCTAACCAGGAACCACTAGAAGAGTTTGAGATTACCAGCGGGGAAGTAAGGAAGTGTTTACTAGAGTTGGATGTGACAAAGGCTATATGCCCAGATGGAGTCTCCCCTTGGATACTAAAGGAAGGAGCAGAAGAACCTCCCACTCTCCATAGTATATAACAAATCTCTGGCAACGGGGGAACTGCCAGAAATTTGGAAAGCAGCTAACGTAGTCCCGATATACAAGAAAGGGGATAGACAGGAGGCACTGAATTACAGGCCAGTGTCCCTAACCTGCATACCATGCAAGCTGATGGAGAAGATTATGCGAAGAAAGCTAGTGGAGCATCTGGAGCGAAAGAATTTTGTAACACAGCATCAACATGGATTCAGGGATGGCAGGTCCTGCCTCACAGGGTTACTTGAATTCTACGACCAGGCAACAAAAATAAGGCAAGAAAGAGAAGGGTGGGCAGACTGCATATTTTTGGATTGTCAGAAAGCCTTTGACACAGTGCCACACAAGAGGCTAGTGAAAAAGCTGAAGATGCAGGCTGGAGTGAAAGGGAAGGTACTCCGTTGGATACAGGAGTACCTAAGCAACAGGAGACAACGAGTCAGTGTGAGGGGTGAGGTCTCAGATTGGCGAGACGTTACGAGTGGAGTCCCGCAGGGGTCAGTCCTTGGACCTATACTGTTTCTGATATATGTAAATGATCTCCCAGAGGGTATAGAATCGTTTCTCTCTATGTTTGCCGATGATGCAAAAATTATGAGGAGGATTGAAGCTGAGGACGATAGTAGGAGGCTACAAGATGACCTAGACATTCTGAGTGAATGGGCCAACAAATGGCTGTTGAAGTTCAACCCGAGTAAATGCAAAGTAATGAAACTAAGCAGTGGAAATAGGAGGCCAGACACAGGATACAGAATAGGAGAAGAAGTACTTAATGAAACGAACAGAGAGAAAGATCTAGGAGTTGATATCACACCAAACCTGTCTCCTGAAGCCCACATAAAATGAATAACGTCCTGCGGCATACGCGAGGCTGGCTAACATCAGAACAGCGTTCAGGAACCTGTGTAAGGAATCATTCAGAATCATGTACACCGCATATGTAAGACCCAATCCTGGAGTATGCGGCCCCAGCATGGAGCCCGTACCTTGTCAAGCACAAGACGAAGCTGAAAAAAGTCCAAAGGTATGCCTCTAGACTAGTCCCAGAACTAAGAGGCATGAGTTATGAGGAAAGGCTGCGGGAAATGCACCTTACGGCACTGGAAGACAGAAGAGTAAGGGGAGACATGATCACAACCTACAAAATCCTCACAGGAATCGACTGGATAAACAAGGATAAACTATTCAACACTGGTGGGACGCAAACAAGGGGACACAGGTGGAAAATGAGTACCCACATGAGCCACAGAGGACGTTAGAAGGAATCTTTTCAGTGTCAGAGTAGTTAACGGATGGAATGCATTAGACAGTGATGTGGTGGAGGCTGACTCTATACACAGTTTTAAATGTAGATATGATAGATCCCAGTAGGCTCAGGAATCTGTACACCAGTTGATTGACAGTTGAGAGGCGGGACCAAAGAGCCAAAGCTCAAACCCCGCAAGCACAAATAGGTGAGTACACACACACACAATCACAAACAGGATTTGACTCCCTGGCGAGAAGCGACCATTCCTATCTCCCTCTCCTAGCTGACACGTTCCTCTCTCACGCTCTCCTCTCTCCTTCTCTCTCATTAGTTCCCCCCCTCTCTCTCCCTCTAACTCTCTCCCTCTCAACCACTCCCTCCCCCTCTCTCACTTCACACTTGTCCCCCCCCCCCATCTCTCTCTCTCTCTCTCTCTCTCTGTCTCTCTCTCTCTCTCTCTCTCTCTCTCTCTCTCTCTCTCTCTCTCTCTCTCTCTCTCTCTCTCTCTCTCTCTCTCTCTCTCTCTCTCTCTCTCTCTCTCTCTCTCTTCCTCTCTCTCTCTCTCTCTCCTCTCTCTCTCTCTCTCTCCTCATCTCTCTCTTCTCTCTCCTCTCTCTCTCCTCTCTCCTCTCTCCTTCTCTCTCTCTCTCTCTCTCTCTCTCTCTTCTCTCTCTCTCCTCTCTCTCTCCTCTCTCTCTCTCTTCTCTCACCTCTCTCTCTCTCTCTCTCTCCCCTTCTCTCTCTCTCTCCCCCCCTTCTCTCTTCATCTCTCTCCCCCCTTCTTCTCTATCATCTCTCTCCCCCCTTCTCTCTCAATCTCTCTCTCTCATCTCTCCCATCTCTCTCCCCCCTTCTTCTCTCATCTCTCCCCCCCTTCTTTTTCATCCCTCCCCCCTTCTCTCTTCATCTCTCTCCCCTCTTCTTCTCTATCATCTCTTCTCCCCCCTTCTCTCTCATCTCTCTCTCCCTCCTTCCTATCTCATCTCTCTCCCCCTTCTCTCTCTATCTCTCCCCCCTTCTCTTTCATCTCTTTCCCCCCTTCTCTCTCTCTCTCTCTCCCCCTTCTCTCTCATCTCTCTCCCCCTTCTCTTCATCTCTCTCTCCCCCTTCTCACTCATCTCTTCCCCCTTCTCTCTCATCTCTCTCCTCCCTTCTCTCTCATCTCTCTCTCTCTCCCCTTCTCTCTCATCACTCTCCCCCCTTCTCTCTCATCTCTCCCCCCCCTTCTCTCCTCATCTCTCTCCCTCCTTCTCTCTCATCTATCTCCCCCCCTTCTCTCTCATCTCTCCCCCCCTTCTCTCTCATCTCACTCTCTCCCCCCTTCTCTCTCATCTCTCTCCCCCCTTCTCTCTCATCTCTCTCCCCCTTCTCTATCATCTCTCTCTCTCCCCCCCTTCTCTCTCATCTCTCCCCCCCCTTCTCTCTCATCTCTCTCCCCCCATTCTCTCTCATCTCTCCCCCTCCTTCTCACTCATCTCTTCCCCCCTTCTCTCTCATCTCTCTCCCCGCTTCTCTCTCAATCATCTCTCTCTCCCCCTTCTCTCTCATCACTCTCCCCTCTCTCATCACTCTCCCCCCTTCTTCTCTCATCTCTTTCCCTCCTTCTCTCTCATCACTCTCCCCCGTCTCTCTCATCACTCTCACCCCTTCTCTCTCATCTCTCTCCCCCCTTCTCTCTCATCTCTCTCCCCCCTTCTCTCTCATTCTCTCCCCCCTTCTCTCTCATCTCTCTCTCTCCCCACTTCTCTCTCATCACTCTCCCCCCTTCTCTCTCATCTCTCTCCCCCCTTATTTCTCATCTCTCTCCCCCTTCTCTCTCATTTCTCTCCCCCCTTCTCTCTCATCTGTCTCTCCCCCCCCTTCTCTCTCATCACTCTCCCCCCCTTCTCTCTCATCTCTTTCCCCCCTTCTCTCTCATCACTCTCCCCCCTTCTCTCTCATCTCTCCCCCCCCTTCTCTCTCATCTCTCTCTCCCCCCTTCTCTCTCATCTCTCTCTCTCCCCCCTTCTCTCTCATCTCTCTCCCCCCTTTCTCTCTCATCTCTCCCCCTCCTTCTCGACTCATCTCTCCCCCCTTCTCTCTCATCTCTCTCCCCCCTTCTCTCTCATCTCTCTCTCTCTCCCCCCTTCTCTCATCACTCTCCCCCCTTCTCTCTCTCCCTTCTCTCTCATCTCTCTCTCTCCCCCTTCTCTCTCATCTCTTCCCCCCTTCTCTCATCATCACTCTACCCCCTTCTCTCTAATCTCTCTCCCCCCTTCTCTCTCATCTCTCTCCCCCCCCTTCTCTCTCATTTCTCTCCCCCCTCCTCTCTCTCATCTCTCTCCCCCTTCTCTCTCATCTCTCTCCCCCTCTCTCTCATTTCTCTCCCCCACATTCTTCTCATCTCTCTCTCTCCCCCCTTCTCTCTCGTCAATCTCCCCCCTTCTCTCTCATCACTCTCCCCCCTTCTCTCTCATCACTCTCCCCCCTTCTCTCTCATCTCTCTCCCCCCCTATCTCTCTCATTTCTCTCCCCCCTTCTCTCTTATCTCTCTCCCAACCCTCTTCTCTCTCATCTCTCCCCCTTCTCTCTCATCTCTCCTCCTTCTCTCTCATCTCTCCCCCTTCTCTCTCATCTTCTCTCCCCCCTTCTCTATCATCTCTCTCCCCCCTTCTCTCTCTTCTCTCTCCCCCCCCCTTCTCTCTCATCTCTCTCCCCCCTTCTCTCTCATCTCTCTCCCCCCCCTTCTCTCTCATCTTTCTCTCACCCTTTCTCTCTCATCCCTCTCCCCCCTTCTCTCTCATCTCTCTCCCCCCCTTCTCTATCATCTCTCTCATCCCTCTCCCTCCTTCTCTCTTATCTCTCCCCACCTCCCTTCTTTCTCATCTCTCTCAACTATCTCCCACCTATATCTCTCTCATAGGGAGAAAACATGTCTGGGAGACTGACTCGGGAAGCAGCCACAGGAAGACAGACATGGGAGGGACAAACTCAGAGGATGGGGGGGGGGGTAACAGGAAGCCTGGATTAAGGGAATATTCCACCAAATGTTGGATTAATTCAGTGAAGGACTGGGGTAATGAGGGAGACAGTAACCAACCTGCAGGATGAACTAAGGGCAGCAAAGGATGAGATAAGAAGCCTGAAGGAGACTCCCTCCCCAATATAAGACACGAACTGAGATAGGAATGCTACTGTTGAGGGGAATTCTTCACCACAACGCTCTTTTGCAGAACTGTTTAAAAAGAGCCCTGAAGCTAGGTCTGCAGTTAGGGAAGTTGCCATGGAAGTGGCTTCTCAGGATGCAGCTAAATGTACTGGCCAGCTGATAGAGCAGAAAAGAGCAGAAGTAATAGTAGGCATTAAGGAGCAAACAGGGACTGGTCCAATGGACAGGAGAGAGAAGGACAAAAATGAAGTTAATGAGATCCTTAATGGACTAAAGATGGAGAGGGCTGACCAAAATATTGAAAAGGTTTTCAGGATCGGACGGTACAACAAGGACAGAGACCAACTGATAAAGGTGGTATTCAAAAGCAAGAGACTTGTTAGCAAGGAAGAGTGGACTAGCAAATGTACAGAAGTTCAAAAATATTCGTACAGAGGGATATGACAAGGGACGAGAGAAGGAAGGCAGCATCCACAAAGAGGGAGCGCAGGGAGTGAAAGGAATCAGGGAGCCACAACCCTGAGCCCTACAATCCCAGAGGGGAGCGGGGAACCCTCCACAAGCAGCTCAACAGACACAGTGAGAGAAGCACCTCCCCCATCCTCCACCCAATAGTTGACCTACCTGCCCCAACCCATGGTGCCCAAGGTGCCCACCTTGGGTACCCTACCCCCACTGCCCCCTCCCCAGGAACTCCCATCTCCCCCACCCCACCAGGCCCTCCCTAATCCCCCATGCTCTCCCTTCTCCCCGACCCCCAAGCCCTCCATTCTCCCTTTCCCCAAACTCTCCAGTATCCCCCACCCGCTTGAGGCCTTTTTTCTCCCCCACCCTCCTAAACCCTTCCTGCTCTCCCACTCTCCTAAGCCCTCCCTTCTTCCTCAACCCCTCAGCACTCCCTTTCCCCCCAACCTCACCCCCAAGCCCTCCTCCCTCTTATACACCCCCAAGCCCCCTATTTCCCCACATCCCTCCAAACCCTCCCTCCTCACACACCCCACCAAGCCTCCCCTTCTCCCACACTCCCCAAATCCTTCCCCCTCTCACCCACTCCCCCAAGCCTTCCCCTCTCACCCACCTCCCTCAAGCCTTTCCCTTGCCTCCCCACCCCCAAGTTCCTCCCCCTCCCCCCCCAAGCCTCCCCCACCTCCCCACCCCCTACACCACCCTCCTCGTACTGGATCCTCCCAGCCCCCGCACAAACCAGATCCTCCAGGTCCCCCTTCATAGGTCCTCCCATCCCAGTCCATCCATGTTTCACTGCTTCAGGGGATGCAAAAGGATCTGAGAAGGGACAGAAGAGAGTCAGTTTCAGGGTGATGTACTCAAACATTGATGGTATCACAAGCAAGGCAAGTGAACTAAGGGAAAGAGCACAAGAAGTGAGCCCAGATGTAATCGGACTCACAGAAACAAAACTCTCAGGAATCATAACAAATGCGGTGTTTCCCCAGGACTACACTGTAATAAGTAAAGAGAGGGAGGGAAGGGGAGGAAGTGGAGTGGCCCTACTAATGAGAAAAGAATGCAGTTTCAAGGAGATGGCCATCCCGGACTGCGAGGGATTCAGAAACTACATAACAGGCAACATGACAATGGGAGGACCACAAGTAGTAGTAGCTGTGATATATAACCCTCCACCAAATGACAGAAGACCAAGGCAAGAGTATGACAACAACAACATGGCAGTTAACACTATAATTGAGAAGGCAGTCTCTGCTGCCTGTAGAAATAGATCCCATCTGCTCATCATGAGGGAATTCAATCATGGAAGGATAGACTGGGAGAACAAGGATCTGCATGGAGGAGAGGATACATGGAGAACCAAGCTAATGGAGGTGAGGACAAGAAACTTTCCAAGCCAACATGTCAAGGAACCCACTAGGATGAGAGGTAATAATGAACCAGCAAGACTCAACCTAGTCTTCACTCTGAACGACTCCGACATAAGGGAAATCGGTTTGAGGCCCCAG